>NC_136499.1:12754028-12761528 GCF_053919585.1 Euprymna scolopes | reverse complement strand
TTTCTGTTCGCGCCCTATTATGGAAATATGTCCATATTATGGAAATATGTCACAGACACCTATAAGAATATTGGAGATATATATCTGGTTATTACGGTATGTAATAACCAGATATATTCTGACACTACATTAACCAGATTACTTAAGTTAATACGTTTATAGTTTTAACAAAAGTGTAGTATCTGTTCTGTGCTTCACCCTTTCTGATCGCGATCAGTGGAAGAGAAATCCTTCTAGATTAAGGCATTTTTTTTAATTCTTATCCAGAGCGCCTCTTTTGGGGGAGCTAGATTTTCCCCACATTAAAAACCGACCTTGCATCTCTGCTCTTGTGGGGAGGCAAGTAAATAGGTTCAATAATATCGCGTTCAGACTGAACGTCCACAAATTCCAACATCAATATATTACATATGAAAGATTCCGCAGGTCTCGCTAGTTAAAACAAATATTAATGTTTGGAAAACAAGTCTTGGATCCAAACCGTCATCACTATTTTTAAAAAGAAAACAAATCGATATTAACTTTTGTTGGTAAAATTTTACTTAATTTTCACCTTAACAATCACTTTTAAAATGACGACTTTCGGGTATGCTGAAAACGAATATCGCATTAATTTTTGTTTCGCAAACAAATATTTCCCCGGATATTAAGTAATGTAATTCCTTCTGTTATGAGTGGTAACCAACCATCGTTGTATACGCAAGCTGATTTTGTAGTGTCTTCACTACTTGTAATATTGAACTTATTGATTTCAAATAGTAAATATGTCACCATTAACTTTGTTGCAAGCACGAAACAAAATCTCATATACTTATATAAAGATAAGCATTATACACATGTATATATTCATTCTAAGTGACCTTACAAAAAGGAAAAGAAAGAAGAAACCAGTTTGCCTTTTGACTTGCAACTTAAAAATATTAAGTTGACAACTAAGTTCTTGTTTTTTTTTAATCTACATTTTTTTTTTTAGAGTAAAATAAGAACTAACAACACTTTAATCACTGACGTTCCTATTTACTTGTCTCCCCACGAGGGAAGAGATCGATACAAGGTAGGTTTTTAATGTAGAGAAAATCCAGCTCCCCAAAAAAGAGGCACTCTGGATAGGAACAAAAATTATAATTGTCTCAGTCATGAAGGAGTTCTCCTATATTGACCTCGGACAGAAAAAAGGTGAAGTGTTGCATCAGAACAGATGCTACACTGTGATCTTGGCCCGAAGATGTATTCTTCGTTTGTATTTCAACTTTTTCCTAACTTTTAACAAGATTTTTAATATCTTTTCGGTAAAAATCACTTGCTCGAAAAATAAAATATAACAAATGAATTTTCAAAACACTATTTAAAAATCGGCAAGAAATTAGTTGCCAACCAATAAATCGAACCATGTTGGAAATCAGGTTGGACAATTTACCCTTTTGCTCCTTCTATCACGCATTCAAGTGTTATAATTGGCCCATGTTGTTTATATAATAGATCGAGGTATTCTGGGGGAGGGGCGAGTGTTTAGAAGTGGTGGACTGGTGGACTGGTGGGCGTGTTTAGCGAATATTGATGTGGAATATTTCAAATGCCAATTACCTATGTCATAATCTAATGCCTCGCTATGTCCTTAGTTGAAGATTTATTATTGAGATCTTTTGGATTATTCAGACTACATCCCTCGTCACCATATCGGCCAATCTAACCTTCGGTCTTTTTCGAAAGAGGGTGAGGGCTGAGGGTCTTCTCGAACTGAACTCTTTATTGCTATCACACGCGTAGATTATTCTCGTTCCTTCAGTCATGAGAGAAGTCTTAAGTAATACGTAAGCGTATTCTTAGAAATCGCCTATACTAAGGATTGAACCTTCAGACTCTAGGAGATGAAACTGATTACTATTTAGCAGTTTTATCCGTTTCGCTACGTTCGTAAATACTCTAATTAATCTAATTCATAAAACTGGTTCCATAATGTTTACTTATATATTAAAAGGAATTTTGTATGTGTGTCTGTTTACGTGTGTCTGTTTGTCTATGTGTGTGTGCGTGTGTGAGAGAGAGAAAGAGAGAGAGAGAGAGAGAGAGAGTTCACAATAGACGTCAAACGACTGAACCGATTTTTTTTTTTTAATTTTCACATCGATATACTTCATGTGTCTGGGAGTGTTCTTAGATATGTTTTGTATCAGAATGTCACCGATAAGTATCGAAAATCGATCATCGAAAAAATCCCATTAAAGAAGGAACAGTACGATTTTAACACTGTTGTTGCCACTCTTATACAGCCTAACATCACAAGGGCATTATTAAATAAACAATATGTTTTTAATAAGAGAAAGACGCGTTCAAAATGAATGTTTCTGTTTAGAAAAATACTGAAACGTGATATTTGCTTTTTGCATTTAAAAATTTAATTCAAGCCATTATATATCTAAAGAAATAATTTTATTAAATTAACAGTAGGTTCTCTACAGTGCAATGTTGACGGAAATGTATTGTGAACTAAGTCATATGTGAAGAGTTTTCCTGGTGCATGTGTTGGGTCTCTGGCCAGAGCAGAAAATCAATCAATTTGATTGAAAAATAGTCGATTTCAACGATTTTATATGACAATAAAAGTATTAAAACTGTAGAAGCTTCGTTTATTCCCATTTAGTCCCTAGCAATGTCGGGTCTCGTTGCTAGTGTCTAATAATGGGAGAAGACTATAAGCGAAGAACACCATGTAACGACTGCCGCAGATAAAGGATGTGTCTGTCTGTATACGGAATCCATTAAAACAATCTCTGTACATGTTAAGATGTTAAGATAGTCATACAAATATAGAGGTATTTTTTCTTTCGAAATTCAGAAACTTTTTTGTTTTGTTTTGTATTTTTTAATAAAATATAATTTTCGTTTCATTCATGTAAATAAATTCTAGGCATAAAATCGAATAAGAAATAGAGTTCATGTATAAAAAAAAAAGTCTCCATAAAATATTGTTATTCGAATAAAAAAAATGTGAAACGTTGGGTCTTTTACGTGATTGCAAGCAATCGGAAAATGATAATTCTATCAGAAAGGGCATGCTAGCGTTTTTCAAAATCCATAATATCCATCTAACTTTAGGTCATTTTCGTACAAATTTAAACAATCACACACACACACACACACACACACACACACACACATATATATATATATATATATATATATATATATATATATATATATATATTAGTGTTGGGACGATTATCGGGATCGGAAATCGTAAAAATCGGAATCGTAAAAACCAGATTCGGAAAAATCGGTGCCTATTTTCCGATGCCAAAATGATTCTTTTAATTGTCTTTTTTATTTGATTTTTTTTGAACCGAAATCTTCAATTGTTGGTAATAGCGATAAAAAATTTTTTTATTGATTTTAAATTACCAGTAAAGCTAAAATCGATGGATCATCCTCCGCAAGAGTAATTTTGATGTTTAGGAAAATATCTGCAAATTAAACATGTGTTTTTACGAAAATCATGAGAAATAACAATCTTGTAGTTAAATAATTAGAGATTTATAAAGAATCGGTATCGAAATCGGTCATTGTATCGGAATCGGGAATTTAGCACAGTATCAATAATTGTATCGGAATCGGGAAAAATATTAGAATCATCCCATCACTAATATATATATATATATATATACTAGCAGGGGTGCCCGGCGTTGCTCGGGTGTTTGGAGGTGTATGCTGTGCAAAAAAAGCAAAAAAACAAAAATAGTGGTTAATTTTTTAAAACTTTGACCCCTATTATGACCCCTTAAAATTTATTGTTTCGGGCTCAAATCACTTTATTAAGTTAGATCCAGGTTCAAGGAACCTATATCTAAAATTTCAAGTGTCTAGACCCAAAATTGTCGGAGGAGTTTGGTAGAGTTCTTAAAGGTCAAATCGTTGAAATTTGACCCCTTAACAGTTTTCTGGCTGACACCCGTCACATCGATTTTCCCAAATCTCAGTACCCGGTATTTCAAATTTCGAGTCTATAGACTAAAAATTGACAGAGTTATTGCGTAGGGAAATGTACACAGACAGACAGACACACAGACACACAGACAGACAGACAGACAGACAGACACGTTCACTTTTATAGATATATACATATATATATATTGTTTTAAAAATATAATTTTTAAAATATAATTATCCACATAAAATTATCCATTAAAATCCATTTAAAAACTATATGTATGCCGCTCCCCATGTGGGGGTACCAAGTTGGTTAAAGGGAAAATTATTCCAAGCTCGCATTTAGGTAAAAATGCACTTTCGTAAATAATAGAATTCATTCAAAACGTGTCGCAAAAACACACACACACGCACACACACACACACATTATAATGTAATATATATATATATATATATATATATATATATATATATATATATATATATATATATATATATTACATTATAATATATATTTTAATGTAATATATATATATATATTATTATTATTATTATTATTATTATTACTATTATATATATTTTAATGTAATATATATATATATATATATATATATATATATATATATATATATATATATATATATATATATATATATATAAAATGTGGAAATATGTTTTTTTAATTATATTTGACCTATTATTCAGTCCCAGTCTTTTTAATTCATGAAACTCAATTACTGAGCATATAGTAAATAAGTGACAAACGTCCAAATTCTAAATTTCAAGATGTCATCAATCTTACAATTTATTCCTTTTAGTATGTTGACGTGCACAAATCTTGCAGCACCTGTTCCATATTGCAAATAATTTCACTTAATTATTATATCAATCAATTATATATATATATATATATATATATATATATATATATATATATATATATATTATTTTGGCCTTTTGGCCAAGATCAAAGTGTAATATCTGTTCTTCAGATGCGACATTTCCATTTCTCGTTCTCTTTCAGTGGAGGAGAAATCCTTCACGACTGAGACAATTTTAATTTTTGTACCTTTTCTCCACGTTAAAAAACGACCCTGGTGTCTAACTCTGTCCCGTGTGGAGGCATAGTAAATAGGTATTATATATATATATATATATATATATATATATATATATATATATATATATATATATATATATATGCTTGTAAATAAGAATCGCTATATGGTAATATATTGTACGTCTTACACGTCTTTCATTGAATTGTATACTAAACAATTCATCATAAACCCATGTAAATTCATAAAAAAAAAACATTTTTATAAAAGAAATCAAGTGAAAGAAGAAACAGAATTCTTTTAAAGTCATAAGAGCAAAAAAACAAAAAAAAAAACTTACTGATTGTAGGTTATTTATAGATTTTTCCATGAAGAAGCCACTTCAGAAATACACATACCACGGGTGTGAAATTGTTGCAGTATACAGTTGACTTTTTAAACGTATACTGAAACTATATTTCTAATATTTTCTGTATTTGATTTTTAATAAAAAAGAATCGATAATTCGATCCTTAATTTATAATTAAGTTTATACTTGAAATATCGTTTATAAGAAAATTCCAGTTTGAACTGCATTAGTTAACAAATCATGTATACAAATAATTATATATATATATATATATATATATATATATATATATATATAGAGAGAGAGAGAGAGAGAGAGAGAGAGAAAGAGAGAGAGAGAGAGAAAGAAAGAAAGAAATAAAAAGGAACAAACCGTGTTATGTGTTCATCAACGTTTCGTCTTTATTTCAAGATTTCCTCTGGATGAATAAAGACGAAACGTTGACGAACACATAATACGGTTTGTTCCTTTTTATTTCTCTATTTTGTCGGAATACTATTTCCATTATTTTAATCATATATATATATATATATATATATATATATATATATATATATATATATATATATATATATATATAGTATTGAATAGCACGGAGTTATTCTGATTTACAATTTTCCTTTTTATCTTCTCCAATCTCCGAACAGTCCTTTGTGTGTTCTTCTCGAAATTGTATAAGTTGGATCCAAAGAACACAAAAAGGACTATTCAGAGATTGGAGAAGATAAAAAGGAAAATTGTAAGAATAACTCCGTACTTTTCAATAATATTTGTCTAAATGAGAAAATGCCACCTAAATATACACTATATATATATATATATATATATATATATATATATATATATATATATATATATTACATACATATATCCATATGTATCTATATATATAAAAATATATTTATATATTTATGTATATATATATATATTGTTTTTAAAATATAATTATCCACTGACACGTGTTTCTGTCGTTTAGGACTCAAGTGGCTGAATATATATATATATATATATATATATATATATATATATATATATATATATATATATATATATATATATAAAATATGTACGCAGCATTTTTCTCTTAAACATATTTCATTAAATAAAATAAACATTTATTGTCTATTAATTCTATTCTCTATCCTTTCCAACTTCCGAATATCAGTCTTTACTGCTGACAGAAAATAATATTATATGAATTAGATTAATACATCCTTGACGATTAATCGTGACAAATTAGAAAGTACTCTGACTTATGATAGATATGGCGATTACATCAGCTAGTTCCTGCCAGAGGTTAAGACTGTTATTCGGAAGTTGAAAAGGGTCGAGAATAGAATTAATAGACAAAAAGCGTTGTAGAAAGCTATCAAATATGATTATAAACATTATGATTTTGTCTGGGCATACCCAACACACACACACGCGCACACATACGCGCACACACATACACACATATACACGCACACACATACACACATATACACGCACACTTGTGCTGTGAAATAGTATAATAATACTAAGTGTGAATATGTACTCTTCTCTTGCAAAACATTTACAGCAAACACTCGTCTTACTACAATCACTGTCCACGATTTCCCACACTCTTTTTCTGTGACTTAATCTAAACGAAAATTTTCTTTTCTAGAACTTACCGCCTGTTGCACTTTGTATCGCAGGCCTACTTTCCAACTGACTGCAAAATCGTCGTCTTCAAGTCCAATGTAAATAAGTTCATATTGAGCCATTCCAGTCAATAATCAAATTCTACTGCATCTCCATCACCGATCAATACGTTGTTGTTTAATGTTTCACTGGCTACCTTACAAACACTGGCGCTAATCCTCGAGTAGCTTTCCGGCCTTGATAAATGGTGACTCCCTTTAATATATATATATATACTATAGATTGTAGTAGTGTGTATTCCAAAATCAGTAGCTGTTTGTTTGATCCCGGAACCATACAAATTGATCAGTCATCTCACAGAATGTCTATCTATATACTGAATTTTCAAAAGTCTACGACAATTTTAAATGACTGTACAGAAAGTCTGTAAACTTAATGAAGACACCTCGGAAACTTAGATACGATGGTGTGGCGCTATGAGAAAAAGAGAAGAAAAACTCGATGTCATTAGAAAAATATCAACGTTTCGTCCCGATAGTCAG
>NC_136499.1:12736528-12739028 GCF_053919585.1 Euprymna scolopes | reverse complement strand
AGCTCGATGCTTGATTGTAAACAAGCGGTTTGAACACTATAAAAAAATGTGGTGGACGAATTTTTGTTTGAAATCGACGTTTGTTCAGGTCATTTACGGGCGCCGCTCCCGTGGATCGATGGGTAACACTGCCGGCTATCAACGCGATGGTTCTTGATTCAGTTCTCGGCTTGAGGGAGGTTCTAGTCTAGCTGCCCTAATGAGTTGTGATACAACGAAACAGTATTGTATGTGGATGACTACATATATATATATATATATATATATATATATATATATATATATATATATATTTAATTGTTCAGAAAAACATTGGTGCCGTCGGTTTCAAGCCCAACATAAAGGGGACCAGTTAATGGTAAAATGTAAATGATGTTAGGCTCTCGTCAGCCATGTTGTTTCTGTCTCTCTCTCTCTCTCTCTCTATATATATATATATATATATATAAATATATATATATATATATATATATATATATATATATATATATATACTAGCAGTGGGCGACCGGTGGGGTCCTAAAATGGGTTTAATATTATATTTTAATTGTCTAGGTGTCCTACATATAATTTTAGACTTGTGATTCAAAATAAAAAAAGTATCTGCGTGTAATCAGTTAGAATCGAAACCGAAATCAAAACTGTAGCATTTAAAGCTGGTGACGTCACCACTGTACCAATGTGACAAACATATGAATTGATTAAAAATTAAAAATGAACTAAGATGAATGTACAAAATGTATAACAATTTTTTTTTCAATGTTAACCCCTTTTTGCCCAGTAGAAACCATTTAAACTGACTAAACCCCCATAAAAAAGCGGCCCATAAAAAATCCAATCATTTGCGACCCCTAGTGTCACTCTGCGACTTTTATTTTCGGAAGAGATTAAGTTTTAAAATATGGAGACAGACAGGCAGACATATATCTTTTGTATATATTAGACTATCGTCGCGGCGCCCGGCATTACCCGGTCGTAAAATACGATTAAATATGATATTTAATTTATCTAGATTTCGTATATATTATTATAGAGTCGTGATTTCAAAAGTAAAAAAAAAAACAAAGTTTTGTGTGTCATGAGCTAGAATCGAAACCGGAACCAAAACTGTAGCATTTAAAGTTTGTGACGTTACATATGTACCAGTGTGACACGCATATGAACTGATTAAAAATTTAAAAATTCACAATAAACTAAGATGAATATATAAAATGTTTAATGATTTTTTTTTTCAAGTTTGACCCATTTTTGGCGCCTTAAAAACTATTTTAACCGTCTAACGCCTCGTAAAGGGGCGATCAATAAGAAATGTGACTTTTAGTTTCGGTAAAGATAGAGTTTGAAAGCATGAAGACAGGCAGACATATAGACTTTTATATATTAGATTATATATATACGTATTGTACAATATATATCTTAATATATATATATGTGTGTGTGTGTGTGTGTGTGTGTGTGTTTATTAGTGATATAACTACCCTTTGCTCTTGTAGATCTGTGATCGAGTACTATAGGGTTTCATTTACCAAAATCAATAGTAATAGTAATAATAATAATAATAATAATAATAATAATAATAATAATAATAATAATAATAATAAAATCCATAATTATAATTATTGGAATCCCTATGCAACGATTAATGTCGTAGATCAATCTTTTTTTACGAAGATATTGTTCTTGTAGTTTAATATATTTGAACTTAATTTAATTAATCAGTTTATGTACATGTACATATATATAGTATTTTAAAATTATTTCGGATATATAGTATTTTAATGTGGCATCATATATTGTATATGAATTTTAAATATTTACTTCAATAAAGCCGAATGCCGCAATAGAGCTTTGTCATATTAATATGAATATATATATATATATATATATATATATATATATATATATACACGGTAATTCAGCTACACAGAGGCGTTAATCAACCTTATGTATTATTTGTGAAACAAAATATAGTTGCCATTATGTAACTTATTTGTTTAATTGCGTTATGTATATTTTTATCCAATGTATGAATGTATATATATATATATATATATATATATATATATATATATATATATATATATATATATACTAAAGGAAAATACACACACACACACAAACATATATGTGTGTGTGAGTGTGTGTGTGCATTTTTTTAACATATTGAACGATTGCATTTTTTTCTTACATTATAACATACACACTTTTTAGTGACTAATAAATTTAAGATATGTTTCAACATTGTATAATCAATAATATTTCCAATCGACAGAAACCATTCTACGAATAAAGATGTTTTTTAATATAAATAATAAAACTAAATATTTATTAAACTGTTATATATTTTGTGCTCTGGTAAAAAAAAAAAAAAAAAAAATATTGCCGAGTGATTAATCCGGTGCAAATTTTAAGGGATCTAGACGTGTGAAGATTATTACATTAATAATTATTTATACCCCACTTCCGGTCGAGCTCTTTAAAAAAATAATATAAGCTTTCT
>NC_136499.1:12721528-12734028 GCF_053919585.1 Euprymna scolopes | reverse complement strand
GTTTTTATATCTCCGAAACAACTACATTGTAAACAGCTGATATTCACTGTTGTCTGTTATATCATCAAAGCATATGTTTCTTTATTTTTCATCGTTATATAATTGAATCTCGTTTTGTAATTAAGAATTTTCTAGCGGTAAGTCGTATTATGCAAGTGCTAAGTTTACCGTATGTAAAACTTAGTTAATATATATATATATATATATATATATATATATATATATATATATATATATATAGAGAGAGAGAGAGAGAGAGAGAGAGAGAGAGAGAAAGAAATAAAAAGGAACAAACCGTATTATGTGTTCATCAACGTTTCGCCTTTATTTCGAGACTTCCTCTGGATGATAGAGATTAAGAAACAAAAAACACCAGTACAAAATATTTGAAAATGTTTCACGAGCAAAGTGTGACGCTGTTCTATTTCAGAAAAACGGAAAAAGACGTTGGAAATTCAAAAGGGGGGGCTGTTAAAGAGAGAGAGAAATCTTAGTGACGTCATATAGTCATTAATGTAATTTTAAAATATATGATCGCAGTTCATATTCTTACTGGAAAGAAATATATCTGTTGAAATTCAAATATAGGTTTGTAACAGGAATGAAATGTGTGTTTTTTTGTTATGTAATTTATTGATTGTGATTATATGTATTAATTATTACAGGGGGTATTTGAATGGTGTGAGAAGGTTAACCTGTGTCTACAGTTAAATTATGTTCTTTTAATAAAAGTTTACTTATTAATGGTGCTATGTTATAGAAACCTGCACGTTGTTTAATTGTGCTTGAAATTGCGATAAGCGCAGATTCAAGAAGTCTCCGGCGCGGTTTATTTGAAATAAATTTAACTACTTTTGCTTGTTTAAAGTCAAAGGTGTGGTTATGTTGCAATGAATGAGAGAATAATGCACTTAGAGAATTGCTGTTTTTTATATCTCTTTTATGTTCATTGGTGTTTTTTTGTTTCTTAATCTCATTCATCCAGAGGAAGTCTCGAAATAAAGACGAAACGTTGATGAACACATAATACGGTTTGTTCCTTTTTATTTCTCTATTTTGTCGGAATACTATTTTCATTATTTTCATCATCATATATATATATATATATATATATATATATATATATATATATATATATATATATATATATATATATATAAGTTTTCTTTCTTTGGTCTGACGAGGTGGGTCTCTTTAAACAGGGACGCCACCAAAACATGTATGCACATATGTAACCAATAATTTTTGTATAATAAACAGACAATATCTCTCTATCTATCTATCTATCTATCTACCTCTCTCTATCTATCTATCTCTCTGTATATATATGTATATATATGTATACATACATATATATATACATACATATATATATATATATATATATATATATACAAATATTAATCATGACTTCAATACCTACAGAGACTACTGTCCAATGCTTATGTAACCATCAGTGTAAGAAGTTACAATTCCTATGGTCCGAGAGATTCGAACCCAGTTACGAACTCAACTTTTATTCCATTTGCTAAGATATTACCTCTGAGCCACCAACAGTTGCCATGAGTATTAAAGCAAAACATCTATAAATGCCAAATGTCGGCACAACAGTAAGAAATATATATATATATATATGTGTGTGTGTGTGTGTGTGTGTTTGTGTGTATATGTATGTATATGTGTGTGTGTATATGTATGTGTGTGTGTATATGTATGTATATGTGTGTGTATATGTATGTGTGTGTGTATATGTATGTATATGTGTGTGTATATGTATGTATATGTGTGTGTGTATATGTATGTATATGTGTGTATATGTATGTATATGTGTGTGTATATGTATGTATATGTGTGTGTATATGTATGTATATGTGTGTGTGTGTATATGTATGTGTGTGTGTGTATATGTATGTATATGTGTGTGTATATGTATGTATATGTGTGTGTATATGTATGTATATGTGTGTGTATATGTATGTATATATGTGTGTGTATATGTATGTATATATGTGTATGTGTGTTTATTAAATGAAAGATGAGGAATAAAAGTGATATATTACTTTATTATATCACCAGAACAATAAGGAAAAAGTTATGATGGTAAAATAAAGTTATATATCATTTTTATTCCTCATCTTTCATATCTTTCATCAAATATTATTGTTTGCTTCTCTTTATAGTGTTGAGCTTTTCTTATCGTGATAATTTTGCTTTGTTAACGATTAACTCTTTGATAACATAATTACTTTATACTTGTCTGTTCAATTCATCAAGGCGTCAAGTCGTCACCGGCTTTAAATGCTACAGTGTTGCTTTCTAGCTGATTGCACGCAAATACAATATTTTTTTACTTTTGAAATCACAACTCTATAGTGATATATACGAAATCTGGACACATTAAAATATCATATTTAAGCATATTTTACGACCGGGCATCCGCTAGTCTTATATATTATTAGTCTTATATATAACACTTCTATTTGACTGTGCGTATAGCTACAGAGAGAAAGATTAGAGAATCTACATAAAACCAAAAAAAAAAATGTGTCCTGAGGTAAAATTTAACATATATATATTCATGAATTTACATGAAACTATAAGGGCATATGAAATTTTAATTATACTTTTAATTTTTTTCTCGTAAAGACAGTAGATGTGGTTGCAAAGCTGTACGTTTCCCATCGATGCGCTGAATATCTACGTGCCCCCGTGCGTAAGTGGTCCATGGAGACAGAACTTCTTTTAACTTGAAATACATCTTTTTTTTTTTTTTTTTTACACACAGTGATCACCACTTATCAAGGCCCGGAAGCCACTCAGGGATAAGGGTTATTGCAAGTACATTACGTTAGTGTGGAGATTTGATGAAGTGTTTACTTAAGGGGGCGGTTCATTAGGAATTTTTTAACATTGGACTTGAAGACATCCAAGTTGTAGTCCGGTGGGAAGCAGGCAGACGGAACAGAGTTCTATCTGATTATATGGCGCTCACCTATATGTATAGGACATTTCTACTTCTTTCAATTACATAAAGGAAGCGAAATCGAACGAGGGGTGGGAGACAGTAAAAAAAAAAAAGAAAAAAAAAAGAAAGTAAAATGGCATTCTCGGTTTTGTTAAAAATGTCATACTAGTTATCCTTATTTAATCCCGCACACCGTCGGGTCTGTCTAATAGTTGTTTGATCTTTTAAAAAATATCTAATTTATAAAATTCACTGTGTATGTCTGTCTGTCTGTCTCTATATTTTCAAACTCTATCTCTTCTGGAACTAAAATTTGCAAAGCGGCGCTAGGGGCTTCAAATGATTAGATTTTTTATGGACCGTCCTTTTATGGGTCTTTAGCCGTTTATAATAATTTTTAAGGGGTCAAAATTGAAAATATCTTTATACATTCATCTTAGTGTATTTATAATCAGATCATTTGCGTGTCACGTTGATACATTGGTAACGTCACCAGCTCTGGATGCTACAGTGTTGCTTTCTAGCTGATGGCACGCAAATACTATTTTTTTACTTTTGAAATCACGACTCTATAATAATATATACGAAATCTGGACAAATTAAAATATCATATTTAAGCGCATTTTACGACAGGGCAAAACCGGGCGTCTCCACCCGCTAGTCTTATATATAACACTTCTATTTCACTGTTTGTGTAGCTAAGACCAGCAGCAATGATTAATTATTATTGTTTAGCTAAGACCAACGGTAATGATTAATTATTACCAACAGTAATGATTAATTAATTTTAGGCGCTGGAAAAAATCATAAGCTGCTTAATTAGATGTGTACAAGAGTCTTTTGTCGAACGCTGAATTTGTAAAGATCATTAAAATCTTCTGCGTAGTGGATAAAATATATTTTCTTATCTATATATTAATGATGTAGTTCAATTTAACGTACATGCATGTGTCACGGTTTCCAGATTTTAAATTATTAGATCGGGAGATCCTATTTATTAAAAAGAAGGATAGAAAGTGATTATATACTACAAACATTAAACTATAATATAGATGTGCTATTTTAATGTTTGTAGTATTTTATCACTTTCTATCCTTCGTTTTAATAAATAGGATTTCACCGAAGACTACTGAAGAAAAGAAAATTTTTTAATTAAAAAAAAAAATACTTTCGCTTTTGTGCCGTATGTGAAACTAAAATATACCTTCTTGCTCTTCTGGCTAGGATCCAAGGGTAGTATCTGTTCTGTCTAAAAATAATTATATTGTAGGGTTTCCGTTTGCACCGAGCGTCCACACAATGTAAATATGTCACAGACTCCTATAAGGATATTGGAAATAAATTTTAATAACCAAATATATTCTGACACTACATTAACCAGATTACTTAGATAAATACTTTTTCAGTTTTAACAAAAGGGATACAATAATATCGCAGGGTTTCTATTCACGCTGAACCTCCACATTTCAAAAATTGCCAAAAAAAAATGAATTATTCTACATAACACAGATGCGTCCTAATATCGAGTATATCGGCAAGGTAACGTTGACGGAGTACAAAATCGACTTCGAAATCTAATGGGCGATGATTTCTGCTCTTCCCTGCAGGCGTTCTCACATTATGCAAATAACACCCAAGATGAGAACAACAGTTCAAATAATACAGATAAAATATCCATCAACATCTCAAAAATTGCGAAACGTAACAATGGTATCTATTCCTGACAATTATGGACAACGTTCTATTGTCAACCCGGCAGAATAATTAACCGATTCATATAATAACGGCATTAGCCACGCTAAATAAACACTTATGTGTACATCACTGAATATCTCTACTATTATATAAAAGGAACTTTGTGTATCTGTTACTTCGTTCTCTATGGACTCGAAAATGGCTGGATCGATTTTTATGAAATTTCTCACGAACGAACATGTATTGTGGACTAAGTCACTGCGGGGAAGCATATGAAGCTTCATCTTAGTGCATCCTGATGGGTCCCCAGCTATAGCAGGCAATCAATCGATTGGATTGAAAAATAGGTGATTTCACCGATTTTTACGACAAAAAAAAATGTTCGTTGATCATCATTCAATCCCGGGCAACATCGAGTCACCCTGTTAGTATATTAGTCAAGCGTTGAATATAAACAGATATAGACGTCTGTTTGCAAGAGATGATTAAGGGGTCACAGATTGAGAAGATTTTGAAGCGTCAGAGTGCTCATTAATCTTCGACTGTTCATGTTCCGTGCAAAACTTGTTTTATTACCTAACTCATCATGTGCAGACAGAGTGTTTGCTTCAGGTAATAGCAAATTTCATTAACCTCGAACTAGGTTACGTCTTTTATTATTAATTACTCACTAGGAGTATTCACACAGGTCATCAACAAAGATTTACTTGTGGCGTTCTCTGGAGTCTCCCTGAATTTCCAGCCGCTTACCATTGAGTTCTCGTTAGTAGCGACCATTAGTTTTCACTGGAATATGGATGGCAATGACCCTCCCTATGGTTCTAGTCCTTTTTGCACTTATCCAGCGGGGGTCTGGTTAGTGCTTTCTCTTCTCGGTCTTCCTTCTTGGCCCTCACTTATAATGTTGGGGGGGGGGGGTAGCTTACATTTCTGCAGTTTCAGTTTCCATGATTCCATGTTGTGTTTCTTTGTGTTTTATCTCTATGGCGGTTTTATATGTCTAGCTAGCACCTGCGGACTATACGTCTTAGTCTCTGCATTCAAGGGGTTTCCTTAAGATCTTAACCATTTTTATTATTGTTATTCGTTGTATCATCTCAGCCACCCCGATTCCAGTCTCTCCCATTATTATTATTATTATTATTATTATTATTATTATTATTATCATCATCATTATTGACTCGCTAGGATCCTTTGTTCTGATGTTAAATATTGTTTCACAACGTTTCGGTTTATATAACTTCGGAGCTTCTTCAGGGGTATTTTGCCGAATTCGGAAATCTGCATAGAATTTCGAACGGAGCGCTTTGATCCACGAGGGTAGCATGCCCTCGTTCCGTCAGCCATAACCGGGTAAAACTCCTAAATAATTCCTAATTACCTATTATTATTAAAATATGTGTGCGTATATATATATATATATATATATATATATATATATATATATATATATATAGGGAAATATCGGAATTTTCACATCACTAATATATATATATATATATATATATATATATATATATATATATATATATATATATATATATATATATTAGTGATGGGACAAATCCAATATTTCTCCCGACCCGATACAATTACCGATTCCGTACTAAATTACCGATTCCGATAAAATTGACGCCATAGTAAAGACGACCAGATTACATTTCTGTTTTATGGAAACTGGTTTTCTTTTTCTGCTTTTTTTTTGTTTGTTTGTTTTTTGTTTTATGGTTTTTTTTTTTTTGCAAACCATCTACTAGTTAACTAGTTGCGTACAAATCCCAAGACTAATAGAAGTTTTCTATCTGAAAGTGACACAATGTTCAACAAACGAGATCGGAGATGCACCACTGTACAACTCATGTTTTATACCAATCTACGTTATAATAACGGGATCATTGCCGGTACCCTTAAAATGCAAATCCGGACGGTTCAACGCTCGAGGGCACAGCTAAACGAAGTTTCCAGCCACGGTTATGGTTTCAAATGAGGATCACATCATGCCACCTCACATCTTCGAAGTCGGCTTAAAATCAACATCAAAATGTACCTTAATGTGCTGAAGAGTGTGGTGATCTCCTAGTGCAATTGGGTGGCCGCTGGCAGACCCTGGGTGTGACAGTAGGAGTCAGCACCGGCCCGCAAGTCCAAAGAGACTCAGGCTTGGCTACGGCTTTGTACCCTTCTCTCACTGGCCTACCTTCTACCAATCCTACCAGGATTCCAAACCTGAACTCACTGGACTTCTTCGTTTCATGACGTCTTACAACACAAAAGCCAGCCCGATCATCGCATCCGCCGAGTATTTGCCGAGGTCCCTCCGGCACTTGTGAAAAAGGCATTCTCCCAGTTTAGGACACGTATTGATTGAGGCTGAAGACGTCTGCATTAGATAGATATTGTTCTACTATACATAATTAAATTACCCGAATTGATATTTTCAATAAAGGTTTTAAAATAAAGCTGTAATATCGATTTCTTTAGTGCAACAAATTTATCGTTCCACACAGTAATTATATAGTTCTTATTTTTTTGTTTTCGATTACTGTAAAAACATGTTAAATGTGTAGATATTTTCTCAAGCGTAAAAATACGCTTGGGGGGGTGATCTAAAGATTTTACTTCATTGGTGGTTTAAAATCAATAAATATTTATTATTTTATTCTTATAACCAGCAGTGGAAGATTTTGTTTTAAACAAATTCACATAAAAAAAATCGTTTTTGGCACCAGAAAATAGACACACTTTTTTCCAATTCGATACTCGCAAAAGTTCCGATCTTTCTGATTCACTATCCCGATTCTGATAATCGTCCCAACACTAATATATATATATGTGTGTGTGTGTGTGTGTGTGCATATACACACAAATATATAGTACTAGAAAAGGTTAGTAGTAGTAGTAGTAGTAGTAGTAGTAGTAGTAGTAGTATTGCCTCTGTTGTTATTATTATTGCAGTTGATTTCTCATTAAGTGTTTTAAAGTGATTCCTTATCAACGACAAAAACGTGTAGTGTACCCTTGGATCCGAATGACAACATGTATCCTCAGTTTTTCAATATCCACCTCTTTCTTTGGTAAGTGGCAAATCGCTTTACTTTCCCACAACAGCTGTTTACCATTGAATTCTGGTTTATAACAGGCATTGGCTTACTCTGGAATTTGAGTAGCTATAGACCTTAATATGCTTCTAGTACTCACCGTGTTATTTTAGTGAATGTGTGGATGGTGCGTCCTCTCCTTGGGTGTTCAATTCTTCAAAACCATTTTGTGTTATACCAGCTGTTGTTGTTACCGACACTTATTATTTTCGTTTTCAATACAAACAAATAATATATATATATATATATATGTATATATATATATATATATATATATATATTGTGTATTTAGGCAACATGTTTTTATTCAGACAAATATTATCAAATAGCACGGAGTGATTTTGCTTAATGATCTTTTTTTGTAATTTTTCCATTTTTAGAATGATTATTATTATGTCTCTGTCGAATTTGTTTATGAAAGTTCCGTAGTCGTTTTCGTCCATCTTTTTTTGTGTTCGTTTGGTTTTTTTTTTTTGGTTTTTTTGCTTTTTTACAAAGAATAGATAATTAATCACAAACACTCCCTGCTATTTAACAATATCTTTCTAAGATGTGTGCGTGTATGTACGAGTTGTCTTTAATAAAATTCCAGACTTTTTTCGACTGTTCACTTTTATTGATAGTACACACATGAAACTCCGGCTGCAATACACGTGCACCGTTCCAACAAATTCTGGAACGTCTCATGGAAGTCCTCTTGTGTCAGCGTATCAATGACCTCTTTCACAGCCTCATTCATTTCCTCAATTGTCTCATAAAAAGTCTCTAAGGTTTTCTTTGAACTTAAGGAAAAACCAAAAGTCACATGGAGCAAGATCTGGACCCCGGGGAGGGTGAGAAACTGTCTTGATGCCCATCTTGGTCAAAAGGTCTGTGACAAGAATGGAGTTGTTGACTGCACCCTTGGAACCAACTTCATGCAAATATTCCTCATCTCCAATTCCTCGCGAATATTTGAGAGTACAGTTCCTACACTGACATCAAACCGTGCCCTGGGTTTCGCCAACATGTATATGATGGCAATTTTGGGAAGGAACATTGTATATGGGTGCATTTAAAACTGGTTTGTTTTGGAGATGTTTTGTTGTTTTTAATATTTGTTTGATAGTTTGTGATGTGGTTTGTATGATTGGAATTCCTAGTTTGTTTAGAATAATACCAGTTTGTTTAGTATATTTCTTGTTTGTTTAGGCATACACACTGTTCCTTACCCAAACTACCATCATGGATACGTTGGTGAAACCCAGCGTAATTGGAAAAAAAAGCTCAATGTACATAAAAGAGATATAAGAAATAGCAATTCTCTAAGCACACACATATATAGTAGTTATATATATATATATGTGTGTGTGTGTGTGTGTGTGTGTGTGTGTGTGTGTGTGTGTGTGTGTGTGTGGAGAGAGAGAGGGAGAGAGAAAGAGAGAGAGAGTGCGATAGACAAGATGAATGTACGTTCCTTAAAAAATGTAGGAAAGTTTTTTTTAATATAGAATAAAGGATGTAGAGAAGATTCGAAGAAAACGCAATTAAAAATATCATACGTAGATACTTGACAGTAATTCTAAAATTAAGTATATTATCTATTACAAGAAATTTAGAACACAAAACCTTGTGGTTAGAAACAACTCCTCACTGGCTATAAAAACGTTGGAACAAACCAATGTAGTGTATAAATTCAAATGCTCTATGGGAGAATGTAACTCCGAAAATAATACATACATTCGGCATACAACGACAACGTTGTCCCGGCGAATATCGATGCATCTAAATAATACTAGTGCTATATAAAAACATTTGATAAAAGAACAGAACTGCCCCCTCCAATCTTAGAAAGGTCCTCGTTGACAACATAAAAATTATACAACATAAAAATATTATTAAAAAATTAAAAATTCTTGAAGCGTCATATATTAGAACCCTTCAACCCACTATAAAGGATATCGCATTCGAGAAAAGCAGTAACGTTCTAAAATGTATTGTATAGTTCGTATTGGACGGACTTTGTTAACAGTGTCCACGAGCTTGGTGATTTTAATACTCGAATTTTTAATCAACCTATATTTTGAATCGACTTTTCATCGACTTTTCTTTTTTTTTTTTTTTACACAGTGATCACCACTTATCAAGACCCGGAAGCCACTCAGGGATAAGGGTTATTGCAAGTACATTACGTTAGTGTGGAGATTTGGTGAAGTGTTTACTTAAGGGAGCGGTTCATTAGGAATTTGTTAACGTTGGACTTGAAGACATCCAAGTTGTAGTCCGGTGGGAAGCAGGCAGACGGAACAGAGTTCCACAGGCGTGCAGTTCTAAGAAAGAAGCTTTGTTCATGGAATCCGCGTTTTGATTATGGCACAGATATAGAGTGGGGGAAATTTTTCACAGTGGATTCAGCTAGACGGGTGTTTTTCGTGAAAGATTGGCGAGGGGGGACCAGAGATTGGAGTTCAGACGAGCATCTGCCATGGAAATAACGATAAAACAAAGATAGGCTCGCAACGTCTCTTCTGTGGAAGAGAGGTTGCAGGGTAGAGAAAAGGGCATCCCCCACTAAGCCACGAAGTCTATTTTGTACTCTGTCAAGGCAGGATAGGCTGTTTTTAGCAGCTCCTGCCCAGATATGGCAACAGTATTCCATCCTTGGACGTACTTGGCTTTTATATAGATAGAGACTATATATCATCGACTCTATATATTTTAACTTATCGCCATTTACTGTATATTTTAGTTTTCACTTTTAATTCTCATTTTCGCTCCTTCGCACTTTTACTTCAATACTTGATGATGATTCGTGGACAAATCGAAAGCGCTCGTGACAGCAAAGCTATGGAACATCATTAATATTTTTGATTTTGATACAAAAAGGATTATACGGAAAATCGAAAAATTAAAAAATAAAAGAATCATAAAGCAAAGTGTCTCCGTTGCATGTAATAATATTTGCTTGAATATATATATATATATATATATATATATATATATATATATATATATATATATATATATATATATATAAGCTGAATGTGTGTGTGCGTGTGTGTGTCGGTGTGTATAGTCAAAATAGGCTCCTATATGGTTGGCTATTTTACAAAGCTGATTACATATAATGATAGAAGATGTATCGAGACACAGGAATGGGTATGTCTGATCTAGCAGAACGGTGGTTCATTAAAATTGTGGAGTCTGCGTTCGCGCCTGGTCCACAAAGTATGGAAATAAAATATTTAAAAATTAAAAAAAAAAAACGTTTACAAGCGTTTTTGATATAGATGTACATAAGAATACTTTGATAAGTATGTTTTAACTTAAATAGAGACGGTATGATAAAATTTCATATCTTTTCATATCTATCTGCGTAAGTATACTTTGATAATTATGCTTCATTTTGAAGAAATATGGTATAATAAAATTATGGGGTGTTCGTTCGCCCCTGACCTCCATAGAATGGAAATATGTCACAAAGTTTAACAAAGTTTTTTTTTATATTGATCCACAGAATATTGTGATAAGTGTTTCAGTGTGAACAGGTATGGTATAATAAATTATGGGGTTTATCTATTTTATTTTTACTTTCATCATATTTTGCTTTGGTTTTGATACCCCCAAATTGTAAGCTATCTCTTTACACTCCTTCCTTTTCATAACCTATCATACTTTCATAAGTCAGAGTCCATTTTCTGTAGGCGATTTTTGAACCCAGTCAACGACGAGTACTTTTGCTAGTATATATATATATATATATATATATATATATATATATATATATATATATATATATATATATATATTAATCTATCAAAACACTAAATTTATATTCTCATTAAATGAACAACGGATTCTTACTAGGTTGATCAATATTCATATTGCGTTGGAAAAGGGTATCTCATTAGCATTTTATTATTTTTTCTTCTAGTTACATTTATTACAAATACTTTTCATGCAGTTCATAGACGGTTAACTTTTTCGGTGAACAGAGTATTTCCGTTCCGTTTCGATCAATTAATTTTGTGAATCTTGCTTTTCTCAATTCTTTAGCGTGTATATATATATATATATATATATATATATATATATATATATATATATATATATATATAGTGAGAATGATCGAAATAGTTTTCCTACGAAATAGAGAGATATAGAAAGGACCAGATCAAACCATACCTTCATTAATGTTTCGTCTTTATTGTAAGACTTCTTCTGCATGAATGGATTGGATAAATAAAATACCAGTACAATATTGAAAATATATTTGTTTTAATGAAAAGTATAGTTTCTATATATATATATGCATGTATTCGTATATATATTTGTTTTAAAAAATTGCCCAACAAACTCCTCATGCATGCGTAACCAAATCAAATGTGATATATGTTGTTTAAAAAGTGACATCCAATTTAGCTTAAATTTGCGATTTTTGTAAAAATTACAATCCTGACTTTCTTTTTGGCGCCACTTTATATGTATATATATATATATATATATATATATAGAGAGAGAGAGAGAGAGACAGACAGACAGACAGACAGACAGAGAGAGAGACAGACAGACAGAGAGACAGACAGAGAGATGGGAGAGAGAGTGTGTGTATATGAGAGAGAGAGAGGGAGGAAAATAAAAGGGAACAAACCGAGTTGTATGTTCATCAACGTTTCGTCTTTATTTCGAAACTTCTTCTGGAAGACGAAACGTTGATGAACAGATAACTTCGTTTGTTCCTTTTTATTTTTCTATTTTTTCGG
>NC_136499.1:12671528-12716528 GCF_053919585.1 Euprymna scolopes | reverse complement strand
AACTAAAAAAAGAAACCAATAACTACTCATCATCATGATCAAAGATCGAAACCGCCCAAGAAAAGATAGCCTCCACTGAATCACTCAGCTTCATACTACACAATTTGCCCCCAAAAATCAAGAGAAAGGCTCGACAAATCGAGAGAATCAGCAGAAAGTTAAGAAAAAAAAGAACCTTGTTGTATTACGCAAAAAAGAAAACCTCGTATTATTGCAAACATACCTTGAAAATTACTTTCTGTAAATATATATATATATATATATATATATATAAATATATATATATATATATTATAAAATATATGTGGCGATTAAGCTACACTAAATATTCCGCGTTTCATCGACTCTAGGATTCTTCAGGCTAATGCGCATATATATATATATATATATATATATATATATATATATATATATATATATATATAAGCCTACAGAATTATAGACTGGATAAAACGCGGAATATCCAATGTAGCTTAATCGCTAAACTGCTGGAAAACCGCCTCTGTGGTACCAGTCTTCAAGAATTCTGGTGAAAGAACTGACCCACTAAATTATCGCCCCATTAGCCTCCTCCCGCTTTTCGCCAAAATATTTGAGTCCTTAGTTAATCAAGCCCTAGTCCAGCACCTAACAGCTGCTAAACTCCTGACTGACAAACAATATGGATTCAGGCAAGCCGGTTCAACAGCAGATATCTTAACTGTAGTTTCTGAACGTATATACCCTTCATTGGATAAAACAGGGGGGGGGTAGAGCGGTGGCCCTCGATATATCTAAGGCTTTTGACAGGGTATGGCACGATGGTCTTCTAAGGAAAATTAGATCATATGGAATCACTGGAAGAATTCATAATGTAATTAAATCCTAGAAATCCTGTAATAGAAAAATCAAAGTTGTCCTCGACGGTCGTACATCCAAACAATACGACATAAATGCGGGAGTACCTCAGGGGTCTGTCCTTGGACCTCTATTATTCCCGATATTCATAAACGACCTCCCTGATAAAATTGTTTCGGAGATGGGTATATTTGCCGATGACACCACTCTCTATAACAGATATGAGGGGAAAACAAATGAATACATATCCAAGGAAATGGCAGAAACACTAGAGGATGACCTCCAATCCGTAGTGGAATGGGGGACAAAAATGGTTGGTCACATTCAATGCTGCTAAGACTAAGCTTGTTTCCTTCAATAACTACAAGAAACCTTCTCTACCACCAATAGCAATGGCCAAGAACACATTACCTAAAAGTACTTCTTTTAAACTCCTCGGCCTAACGTTTACAGGGAATATGAACTGGAATAGATACATTGAAAGCATAGCCAAGGCTGCTGCAAGGAAGGTTGGCTCCCTCTACCGTGCTAGAAAACTACTTACGCCTGACAGTATCCTATACCTCTATAAGGCCACCATTTGCCCATGTATGGAGTACTGTTGTCACATCTGGGCTGGTGCATCTGCTTCTTGTCTCTCGCTCCTGGACAGGGTTCAAAAGAGAGTCGCCAACCTGATAGGTCCTGAACTGTCATCTAGGCTTCAGCCTCTGTCCCATCGACGAGATGTTGCATCCCTCTGCCTGTTCTACAAATACTTCAATGGTGAATGCTCTGAAGAACTGCAAACACTTGTACCTCCCCGACGTAACTACCCCCGACAAACCCGACAAGCTACTAAGTCTCATCCCTTTACAGTAGAGATCACTAGATGCAAGAAAGCCTTTTACTCCAATAGTTTCTTCCCCAGAACTGCGGGTCTTTGGAACTCCCTTCCGGGATTCTGCTTTCCCAACTGCAACGATATGCAGAAGTTCAAGTGTAATGTCAACAAACATCTTTCTACTCATCTCCCTTCATAATGACCCCGCTAATTAAGTCCCTGATAGTAGCCCTCTGCTTCAAAGTGGCACTGTGCCTTGTTTGGGGTGAAAATTGAATAAAAAAAAAATAAAAAATATATATATTATAAATTACTAACTAGCTCTACCTACGTATTGAGGACTTTTGAAGTAAATACTTTAAGTTTACGCATAAATTTATACTTTTGTATATTAATTCATGTGAGTAAATGAAGTAGTTATATATATATATATATATATATATATATATATATATATATATATATATATATATATGTGTGTGTGTGTGTGTACGGAGAGAGAGGGAGAGAGAAAGAGAGAGAGAGAGAGAGTGCGATAGACAAGGTCTAAATAAGCAAACTGTCAGTAAAATATATTTAAAGGTGCTGTGCTCAGAGTATTTTAGTTATGATAAGCTCAATACGTGTAATTACCTAGATCTATATGAATGGAAACGGTAAAAGATTAATGATTGTGAAATTATCAATTAAGTTTTCATAGAAGCAAACATATCAACATGATATTTATATGTACGATCGTTTCGCAAACGATATCATTTTATTCATTTGATATTTACAAATTAAACCATCGAGAAATAAATCAAATATTGTTGGATATCATCCCCTCGTCAGAATATCATAGGAAACGATATCCAAAAATAGTTCACTTATCGTACATATAAATATGATTTTGTTATTTTCTCCTATGAAAACTTGATTGATAATTTCACAATTATTAATCGTTCATCCTTGCTCTCTCTCTCTCTCTCTCTCTCTCTCTCTCTCTCTCTATATATATATATATATATATATATATATATATATATATATATATATATATATGTATATATATATACAGCATGTATATATACACACGCATATATATATGTGTGTGTGTGTGTGTGTGTGTGTGTGTGTGTGTAGAATCTGTATGTTATTTTGATTTTAGTCCATGTCACTAATTCAAGACTTTAGCCTAAAGTGTCTCAAGAGGAAATTTAAATTCCAGAGCTCAGGTTGAACTGTTTACTTATAACTATGAACCAAATTTCATGCAAATCTGAAATATTTCAATTTTTAATAGGAAGTTTTTCTCATAATATAAACCTTTCCAAGTAACCCAATGAAACTAGAAATTGGTTAATATTAATTAATGTTTACGGTTAACAATTTACACAAATCGGGGGTATCTGAATTTTTAGGATGGGATTCCAATCAGTTTTTTCACTTTTGTGTAAACCTTAATTAAACTACATTTATAGGGAGCGTCCTAAATGGGGAGTTTTTACACATGTGTATATTTTTTCTTTTTTAGACATGTGTATTTTTTTTTTATTTTTTACACATGTGTATATTTTTTTTACACATGTGTATTTTTTTTATTTTTTACACATGTGTATATCTTTTAATTTGTTACACATGTGTATATTTTTTATTTTTTACATATGTGTATATTTTTTAAATTTTTTACTTATTTGTATACTTTTTAATTTGTTACACGTGTATTTTTTTTATTTTTTTGCACATGTATATATTTTTTATTTTTTACTTATGTGTATATATTTTTTTAATTTTTTACTCCCCACAAACAAAGCAAATTGCCGCTGCAACGTAAGAGCTTACTCTGATTCTGGACTAGATTTATCGCGGGCTGCCTACCTGTGAGTTGCAAAGCAAGATAATTGTTCACATTACATTTAAATTTCTGCATGTTAGAACAGTCAGAGAAACGGGTAACAGGATGGAAATTGCAACTAAAAATAGCATTTAAAAGGTATTTTTAACAACAGGGTGAATTTATCAATATTATTTAAGATACTACAGAGACTATGAATTCAACACAATTAACCGAAGTTAATCGATATTATGGAAATCCTAAACCCTGGCCAATATATTCTGCGCATAGATTCAACCCAGTCGTGTCTAAAGCAGTATTGAATGCGCTGTTTTGTTTTTGCCTTTTGAAGGTTGTCAGAATATCGATCAATTTCACGTACATTTTTTTTTTTTACAAAGGCATCACCACATTATCAAGGCCCAGAGGCCACTCAAGGATAAGGGTTAAAAGTGTACAGTAGAAATTGGTCAATATAGTAATCATTAGTAATGAAAATTTGGTAAATTTGATAACTTATATGGAACGGCTCATCAAGAACTTATTTACTTTAGACTTGAACACAACCATATTGTAGCAGGAAAACGGAAGACACAGGCGTGCAGTTCTAAGAAAGAAGCTTTGTTCATGGAATCTACGTTTAGGTTTAGGCACAGATAAAGAGTGGGGGAAATTATTGATAGTGTTTACAGCTAGACGAGTGTTTCTTGTGAAAGTTTGGCGAGGGGGGACCATAGATTGAAGCTCAGTTGAACACCTTCCATGAAAATAACGATACATCAGAGACAAACTCGCAGCATCTCTTCTGTGAGATAGAGGTTGCAAGGAGGAGAAAAGGACATATCCTACGAGGCTACGAAGTCTATTTTGAACTCTATCAAGGCAGGACAAGTACATTGGAAAAAGGGAGTTTAGGTTTTCTGAGCATGGATATCACGCACTATAACGGTTGCAACTTTTTTACACAGATTGAAAGTGGACTAATACGCTGTATAAACGATCATGTAATGAAAGTCAATGTTTCGTGGGTTTTTTTTTAAACTAATACCCAAGCTTAGATCTTGACTAATCTGATAATAGTAGGGATAGCGTTGTCACTTTCGTCAGTAATCGCCAATTGTTCATCAATTACCGAATTCAAAACATCCGCGATGATAAAATATGTAGTTTCAGCAACGAGGACGCGGATATGGAATTCAAATATCTGTGTAGTTTAGTAAAGCCCATTATTTTGCAACGCTGATCATAGTTTGTAATTCGTGGGATTAAAACATGAAACCCCAAAGGGCTAATATTGATAAAAATCAAAAACATTCTGTGAGTGTGTGACCTTTGCTTTACGCGTCGCAGCCTAATCCCGAAGAAAGAACTATTTTTTCGCAAACATCAGATCACAACATTTAATTTACATACCAGCACGTGATTATGTACATAACCATGTTGATATATCGATTCCCGTG
This sequence comes from Euprymna scolopes, assembly GCF_053919585.1. Classification (NCBI taxonomy): domain Eukaryota; kingdom Metazoa; phylum Mollusca; class Cephalopoda; order Sepiida; family Sepiolidae; genus Euprymna; species Euprymna scolopes. The sequence goes on along the minus strand of NC_136499.1, from coordinate 12,711,595 downwards.
TGATTACCGGAGTTGAGCATCTTTGACCATGGTCAGCACTAAAATGGGTGACCATTTAGGAGTATCATGGGTTGATATATGCTCTTGGCTCATCGCGGTATTGTTCCTCGACTTCTCCTTGCCATTGGAATCAAAAAGTACCGACTCAGTAAAGAAGTAGTTTAAAATTGCTCAACCTTTGCCTCACTGTTAAGTTCGTGTCATCCATCATCCGTCCGGGATGGTCAGCTGATCCTCGCGGTTCTGACAGACGACGATAAACGTCCATGTACACATAATAGTGTTTTTAAGTCATATCTTTCTTCACATAAATGAAGCCCCGTGGCCTCGTCGTAAGCACCTTACAAATCAATGACGCTCTCTCTCTCTCTCTCTCTCTCTCTCTATATATATATATATATATATATATATATATATATATATATATATATATATATATATATATATATATTTAAATTTTGAAAATTCAATATGTTTTAACTCTTCTTAAAAATATATATATATATATATATATATAAGATAAAAATTATAACACGGAAATTACATAATTGTCGATGCAATAATTTATTTCAACCTTATGGTATTTTCAAGCATCTAAATCAGACAATTACATTTTTGATTTTTATTGCTCTGTTTACCACATTGAGCTCTCATACCCGGATTTCCTCTGGATTTATTCCATTATAACACTATATATATATATATATATATATATATATATATATATATATATATATAAATATATATATATATATATATACATATATTCCGTGATTTCATCAGAAACAAAAGAGAATTTTCAAAAAGGAATATATATATATATATGTGTGTGTGTGTGTGTGTGTGTGTGTGTAGAGAGAGAGAGAAAGAGAGAGAGACAGTAAGATAGATAAGTTGATAGATTTTTTTTAATTAGGATTATATATCTCTATCGCTAATATTATGTAAAAAAAACTTTGTAAGTATGTATACATATATGTGTGTGCGTGCGTGAGATAGTTCGTTTCCTATCGATCCAGAAGGGATGGGCTTATTTTTATCACACGAAACTACTTGATGTGTCTGGGAGTGTTCTTACGTAGTTTTTCTATCGGAATGCGTCAGATAAGTGTTGAAAATCGTTAATAGGAAAAATCCGATTTTAGAAAAAAATCCAATTTTAACCACAGTTAAGTCTTTATACATCCCAACATCATAAGTTCATTTGAGAAGTTTTATCCGCGCACAAGCAGAAAGGCACACCGTATAAAATTAAATGTAGATTTTTTTATGCTCTCAGAAAATGTTTCTTTTTAGAACACAATTGAACCATAATACTTGACTTTTGTACGTTTAATTTTAATTCAAATACTTATATAAAAATAATTTAATAAAATCAGCAGTTAGTTCTTTGATATGACAGGGGTGCTTTCGAAATGACTGTTTCTTTTTAAAGCACAATTGAACCATAATACTTGACTTTTGTATTTTGTACTTTAACTGAAGCCATGATTTACAGATATTTAAAAAAATAACAGTAAGTTCTCTGCAGTGCAATCTAAACTACAATTGCAGGAGGCATGTAAAGCTTACTGCTGGCACATCGTAGAGAGGGTGCCTTACTAGATAACCAATCAATTTGATTTTCGTGACATTGCAAGTATGGGAGGGTAGAACATTTGTTGATTGTGATTCGATCTCGGACAACGTCGAGTTTGCCTGCTAATATATATATGTGTGTGTGTGTGTGTGTGTGTGTGTGTGTGTGTGTGTGTGTGTGTGTGTGTGGAGAAGAAAGTAAGAAAAAAAAATAGAAAAGAGGAAGAAATAGATACCGTATATTTCGGCATATAAGGCGACCGTCAGATAAAACACGGTACAAAATTGGAGCAAATTTTCATAAATTTATCATATATCGGTTGTATAAGACGACTGCTAAATCACGAAACCATGTTTGTTTAGCCTAGGTTACAGATTGCAACACCCGGTATCTTATGAAATATTGGGTTTTAAAGATGATTTTTTAACTTTAAGTGTCGTCTTATGCGCCGAAATATACGTTAGATAGAAGAGAGGGGGGGGACTGATAAGAATATTGTCTGGTAATTTGGAAACATATAAACCCGTTAGAAGTACGTCGATAAGCATTTTCTAATTTTTCTCCGAAGTTGTGGGTGTGTGTTTGTGTGCATGCGTATGTATGTGTGTCGTTTCGCGTGTTAGTTCGTATATAAAGCGTCAATTTAAAAGACACCATTTTACAAATATTTTGCAAACTTACATCTAATCGTATCTCATCACCGATGCTGACTAAAATTACATCATGTGGGGCTGCAGTCAGATTAGCTGATTCGTGCGCCATAGATATCCAAGGAGAAAATCAATAATAATAGAACATGTATGCTTGTGATCAATATTTTCAAAAGCGTTTTTTTTTTTTTTTTCATAAGAAAAAATAAATTCTTTCGTGATATTCTGATTGAAGATAACGCACCGATGCATCAACCGGCCGATTTTAAGTGGATAGGTAAAGTGAAAAACCAAATAGCAAGTAAGACAACAACTTCAGATTTACCCCTGATCTGAATTCAGAAATAAATCCACCAATCGGAATTTATTTCACCCTCCATCAATCGAAAGCCATGGCCCACGGACAGAAGATGAGAAGTACAAACCAGAATACAAGAGGTGGGACACTCTGGCCTCTTGAAAGATGTCCCACCTGATTTTTTTAGTGGTGGCAGCTGTACCAGTTAGCTATATACTAATCATATAGTATATGACTAGCGGGGGAAAGGCGTCCGGCTTTGCCCGGTCGTAAAATACACTTAAATATGATATTTCAATTTGTCCAGATTTCGTATACATTATTAGAGAGTCTTGATTTCAAAAGTAAAAAAAAAAAGTATTTGCGTGCCATCAGCTAAAATCGAAACCGAAACTGTAGCATTCAAAGCTAGAGACGTTACCATTGATCCAACGTGACACGCATATGAACAGATTAAAAATTAAAACTTAAAAATAAACTACGATGAATGTATGTAGTGAGGTAGAAAAAAAGAAATTTTAAAATATATATATAAGACACAGCTGTTCCTTCCAAAAGGTCGAGCTCTTCAACGTCCAAAAATAATTCACCGTCCCAAAAAGAATTCGCCGTCACTTCTTCCAACCGCCGTTTCACTCTCTGCGCTCTTCGCCCCTGCTTTAAAAAAAAAAAAAAAAGTACCGTTTATATGCTGCCCATTTCTCCACTTATGCAAATTGACTATCAACCAGAGCCATCTAGTTTTCCATTTCTCCAAACAGCCAATTTGCAAAGGGGGACAACTCAAACCACAATGTACAAAATTAATTTGCTTGCTGCGTAAAACTTGTATTACATCGTCCTCGCACGTAGAAAATCCTACTCGTGAGACATCGGTATTGGTTCTTAGTGGTTGGATGACTTCACCCTTTGTTGAGAAGAAGTTGGTATGACTTTGTTACTTGTATCTATGCATGTACAAAATGTATGACGATTTTTTTTCAATTTTGACCCCTTTAATAACTAAACGTTAAAAAAAAAGGGTTCATAAAAGATTCAATCATTTGAGACCCCTAATTCTGTTCGGCGACTTTTAGTTTCAGAGGAGATAAAGTTTGAAAATATGGAGACAGACAAATATACTGAGTTTTCTAAATTAGATTTATGATTACTTGATATAGCCTTTATAAGCTTTTTCTGTAAGAAGACATTATTAGTGTTTTTTTAGCTTATAACCTTGACTTGCTGTATATTCTAATATACTCACTTTGGTGTTGATAATATATTCAATTCTTCTTTTAATATATAACCCGAGTGATGATGAGGAGGATTTATTCAAATAAAACATGTTGTATCGTCTCAGAAATCGAGTTAAGTGTTATCTCATAAATTTATGGCTTGGTTCATGATGTCTGACTGATTTGTTTTTTCGTTTTACCATGTTATATACTTGTTTCTATTATATGAAGGGAACTTTGTCTGTGTGTCTGAGTCTGTTCTCTATGGACTCGAAAACGGCTGGGCCGATTTTTCTATAATTTCACACGAAGGTGCTTTATATGCCTGGCAGTTCTTAGATAGGTTTTGTACCTGAATAATAAGTGTCAATAATTGATAATCGAAATAATCCAATCAATAAAATACAGGCGTGTTTGACCATAGTTACGACATTACACAACCTAATATCAAAATTGCATTTGAGAAATTTTATTACCACATAAGCAGAAAGGTCAGACATATAAAATCAGCAGCTCGTTCGAAATTACTGTTTCTGTTTAAAGCACAATTGAAGTATGATACTTGACTTTTGCATTTTAACATTTAATTCAATACATTATAAATAAAAAAATAGTTTTTATAAATACACAGTATGTTTTCTACAGTGCCGTATAGACTACAATGTATTGTAAATTGTCACTGCGAGAGGCATCGGAACTTTTTTCTGGTCGGTCTCTTACTAGACCAAGCAATCAATCGAGTGGTTTTAAAATTATCGATTTCACTGATTTCGATGACAATAAAAGTATAGAGACTTGAAACATTGTTGATCATCATTCAATCCCGAGCTATATCTGATCACCCTACTTATATATACATATATATATATACATACATATATATATATATATATATATATATATATATATATATATATATTACAATAAAAATAATGCGAGTATGAAAAGTAATATGGTTAAGTTTAAACATGGAAAAGTAACGGGCTAGTTGTTAAAACTGGAAAAAAGACAAGATATTCTAGTAAAAAGTATAATAAATTTATAACTTAAAATATTGCAGCATTAAGAATTGATTACATAATTTTATAAATTGAATGTTAAAAGTATCTTAATGCTGCAATATTTTAAGTTATAAATTTATTATATTTTTTACTAGGATATCTTGTCATTTTCTTTTCCAGTTTTAACAACTAGTCATTTACTTGTCCATGTTTAATGCTCGCATTTTTCTATTGTAATCCATGATGTCTCCAGGCTTCCACTAAAATCACTTGCTCTTTGTTTAATTTCAGTCTTATTTTTTAGCCCCCATAAGCACATATGCAATTACAATACACGACTCTCGTCTGCTTTTAATAAAATCCCTCATTTATATCCCTTTCATGTTTTCAATCTCTCTGTGTCACGTTTTACTTCTCTTTTCGAATTTGTAGCAACAGTAGTCGTTGAAGCAACCAGTTATAAAAATCGTCGCTCACCTCCTTACATATTTTTTATGATTTTGAACACCAGAAAATTCATCATAACTTTTGTTTAACTGAACAAAAATTGAAAAGTTTTTTTCACAATATAGCTGAGAAGGTGAACTATAAACTGTAATAGTTGTTTGACATTTAGTCAAACAATGAGTAAGCGGTGAAGCTTTGAAGAGTTCTGAATGACTTAAAACTGCCAATAAACCAAATATTCAAACACTACTGTGTTTTAATGATATATAGTAGGATGTCGCAGCAAAATCTGGCAAAAGTTAAACGAAATAAAAGTAGATGAACGAGATCGCTGCTCGACGTTCTTACGTACTACCGCCATCCTTCGCTCCTGCACAAAAAGTTGACTTATGCGGGGCTACCAAACTCTGTTTCTGTGTACTTGGCGCTGGGCTTATGACTATCTTCCTCAGCCATTTGCAACTCTCTTGGATATCTCTTCTGGGGCGAAATGGAGGTCAAGATAAATAAGTACGCGAACAACATAATCAACTCTGTGAAAGCTTCTATCGTGGAGATGTGTGCCGCTATAGACGATAACAGAGTCGCTTTAGTAGTTTTTTATGAATCACTCAAAGCTTCTTAAGACTTGATATATATATATATATATATATATATATATATATATATATATATATATATATATATATATATATATACAACATCTACAGGCAAACAAGTTCGCAGCCCACAAGAGCCATGACAGTCAACGAACCGGAATCTCAAGACTCGAGTTTCGCCCTCATTTGGGCTCATCAATTAGACACACCGAAAGCAGGATTCGAGCTCGGGTCTCTGTGGAATTTATTATATATAATCTCTCACATTCTGAAAATCATATATATATATATATATATATATATATATATATATATATATATATATATATATAAATGTAAATGTTGGTTTGTTCGGAATTAATTGTCTAAAAAACCACTGGACGGATGGCTTCCACGTTTTGGTATAATATGTTTACTATATCCATGTGTGTTTTTATATATTTCTTTTTAATTATAACATTATATTTCATTTTTCTATGATAAATAGGTGGATTTATTTGTACAGAGAGGCCATTTTTTTTATTTAGGGACAATTATTTATTACCGCTTCCTGTCACGTGACCAGTGTTACAATTTAGCGGTTTTCCTGCTATATCTTGAGATTTCGGTTACAATCTAGCGGGAAATTCTAGAAAATCTGGAGGTATTTGGCACCCACACACCCGCATTAGATTATTAAAAAATAAAGAAAAGCGCTTGAAAATATTCAATGTAAGTAAAAAAAAAGTAGCATTTATTGCCTTTGGTAACAATTATTTATTGATTATTTGTTTTGTTTTTCACCTTTTTTTCGACTAACCATTCTTAAATCTCACTAAAAAATCGATTTTTCCAAGTACATTTTAGGTGGGGGGGGATCCCAACCTCCGAAGTTTGGGTTTGTATTACTGTACACATAGATTCGAAAAAGTTGTCAAAAACAAATATATAACAAATAAATGTTATCAAAGGCAAGATAAGTTACTTTTCTGCCAAACTGGATATTTAAATTAACCACACGTGGTCTCAAAATGAATATCGACGCTCAAAGTGACTCCTCCCTTTACTTAAAAATTCACCAAAAATCAGGAAATTAACGAATTTTAATGAAAATTGCAGTATTTTTCAAATAATGATTGCAGAATATAATGAACTAATTATTTTTACTTAACTCTTAGTGAAAATGTTTTATTTTGTTTAAACAAAAAATACCTTTACTAAAGTTATGGTTTTCAGTAATAAATAAAAAACACAAGAATTTATTTTTGCTTTTTTTAAAGCATCGTAATTTGTAACAATAAAAAATAATTTTTACAGTAACATTACGAAAAAAGCCCCTAAAGTCCGTATTAATGTATTCAATATAACTCGAAGAAAAATGAATTATCAGATACTATTCAGGAAATAAAAGATTCAATTAGATTCCGATTTCAGTCACCTAAATTATTTAGGGTGAAATGAGTTTAGGAATTTATAGCCAAACCTGAATATTTTTTTTTTTTTGGTAAATATCCAGACGCTACTACAGAACACCGACTACTCTAATTTGTTTGGGGGGGGGGATTCAGCTCGAAAAACATACAGTGTTTACCGATGTATTCGAAAATTCAAGATGGCGTCTCACACCCTCTTTAACACCGTAAGTTTGGTGTTATAAATAAAAGACTATACAAAATACTATTAAAAACCCGCCGAATATATGTCAACCTATGTCACAGTAACATGTATTGAGCGAGTTTTTAACAGTATTTTATCCGGTTTTTTATTTATAACATCTTTTCCCAAACTTACCGTGTTAAAGAGAGAATCAGACTCCATCTTGAATGTTCCAATACATCGGTAAACACTGTATGGTTTTCGAGCTGAATAAACATGTTACATTGAATAAAAACACGAAAAATATATCCAGTTAGGTAGAAAAGTAACTTATCTTGCCTTTGATAAAATTTATTTGTTATATATTTTTTTTGACAACTTTTTCGAATCTATGTTTTAAATTTTCCACCCCAAAAGCGCTATAATGTATTTTTGAAAATTAGAAAATTCTTTCCTGGAAAAAAAAAATCCCCTCCCCCCAACGTAGTTTGCTTGGTGAAGCCGTCGTTTATGCTACAGCGTGCATGCGAAAAATTCAAAATGGTGGAAAGAAGTTCGTGGGTTCAGGGGTAAATACCATGCAAACGGTAAATTTGCCCCAAGTTTTACTATCAGATTCGTTGTCAGCGACCTCAATTACCTATACAATAACAAATTAGAGTGGTCGGTGTTCTGTAGTAGCGTATCTGGATATTTACCTTTTTTTTTTTCTTGCTTAAAAAATAGCATTGATACAGTAAGTTAGGTAAACTGACTTTTTCGATTAAAAATGGAATTATTTCCCTTTCGTTATTAACTTTTAAAAAAAAATTTTTTTAATAAATATTTTGTGTTTTATATACATAAAGTACAATTGTTGAATGTTACTGTTTTGATTATATTCGTTTTGGGGGGCACAATTAAAAAATTAAGAAAGATTAAAATGAAGCGAAATTTAAGTTTCCGTTCCATTTTTACAACAACCGTAAAACAGTGCATACTCAGCAAGTTTTATCGTAATTTATAAGCATATTGAAACACTAAATCAACATTTTATTTATTTTCTTGCATAATTAATGATGGAAGTATTTTTCTGTTTATTTTCTTAACATCTGTTAAAAAACATAAATAATTTGTACATTCTCTTGAAAAAAAGAATCAAACTTTTCTCTACTTTCACATGTGTTCCATTTTAACAAACTGAGCCACAGCAACGCATGGCCGGGTACAGCTAGTATATATATATATATATATATATATATATATATATATATATATGTGTGTGTGTGTGTGTGTGTGTGTGTGTGTGTGTGTGTGTGTGTGTGTGTGTGTGTGTATTGGACAAAACCGCTGTCGGACGGGCTTAGGTTTTCCAGCAAGATCGCCGGACTTATGACCGCCTTCTTTAATCGATTGCAATATCCTTATGGGGCGTGATACAAGCCAAGATATATTATAAGTCGGATGTATATATCGATCTATCATAAATCGCATGTATATATCGATCTATCATAACTCGGATGTATATATATATATATATATATATATATATATATATATATATATATATATATATATCATAAATCGTATGCATATATCGATATATTATGAATCAGATGAATATATATATATATATCATAAATCGTATGCATATATCGATATATTATGAATCAGATGAATATATATACATATATATATATATCATAAATCGGATGTATATATCGATATATCATAAATCGGATGTATATATCGATATATCATAAATCGGATGTATATATCGATATATCATAAATCGGATGTATATATCGATATATTATAAATCGGATTTATATATCGATCTATCTTAAATCGGATATATAAATCGATCTATAAAAAATCGGATGTATATATCGATCTATATAAATCGGATGTATATACCGATCTATCATAAATCGGATGTATATATTGAACTATATATATATCAAAAATCGGATGTATATATCGATCTATCAAAAATCGCATGTATTTATCGATCTATAATAAATCGGCTGTATATATTTATCTATCATAAATCGGATGTATATATCGATCCATCATTAATCGGATGTATATATCGATCAATCATAAATCGAATGTATGTATCGATTTATCATAAATCGGATACATATGCCGATCTATCATAAATCGGATGTATACATCGATCAATCATAAATCGGGGTATATATCGATCTATCCTGAATCGGATGTATATATCGATCTATCATATATCGGGTGTATATATCGATCTATCATAAATCGCATGTATATATCGATATGTAATAAATCGGATGTATGTGTCGATCTATCATAAATCGGGTGTATATGTTGATCTATCATAAATCGGATGTATATATCAATATTTAATAAATCGGATGTAGATATCGATCTATCATAAATTGGATGCATATATCGATCTATCATAAATCGTATGCATATATCGATATATCATAAATCCGGTGTATATATCGATATATCATAAATCCGGTGTATATATCGATCTATCATAAATCGGATGTATACATCGATCTATCATAAATCGTATGCATATATCGATATATCATAAATCCGGTGTATATATCGATATATCATAAATCTGGTGTATATATCGATCTATCATAAATCGGATGCATATATCGATCTATCATAAATCGGGTGTATATTGATCCATCGTAAATCGGATGTATATATCGATATATCATAAATCCGGTGTATATATCGATCTATCATAAATCGGGTGCATATATCGACCTATCATAAATTGGATGCATATATCGATCTATCATAAATCGGGTGTATATTGATCCATCGTAAATCGGATGTATATATCGATATATCATAAATTGGATGCATAGATATATCTTTCATAAATATAATGTTTATGTTGACCGAAAATTAAATAGGATTCACTTTCTCCTTGGGAATATAACAATACAGTCTGTAGTAGATTGAGGAGCAAATTAGCTGGTTCCATTTAATGCTACGCAGACAAAGCTCATAACCACTAGTCTCTATCTCATGATCAGGGGTGCATAAAAGCATCTCTAACCTTATAAGTCCTACATTGTAGACTCAGCTCTAGCCTTTATGTTGTTCTTTGCTTATGTTAGAAGTAATTTGACGAAATTGCTGCATGTGTATTTATTGAGACCTTTGAAAGGTCACTAAGGAAAACACCGACACGGAGATGAGTTAGAAACAAAAAACAGGATATACAAACATCAACCGTCGTAGTAAGTACCGCCAAGATAGCGAACTACGAAAGTACACTGACCACACACAGGGTCACTCGACTAGCTACAACTAGTATATATAACTTTTCCCATTTTCTATATGTGCTTAAACTAAATTCAGATTCCATCATGAACGAAGCTTCTTTCCTATAACTTGCCGCCTTTGGAACACTGTTCCGCTGGCCTGCTTCCCGGTTGAATACAAAGTAGTAACCTTAAAATCCAATGTAAACAAGTTTTTGTTAAGCCGTACCCATAAATAACCAAATTTACATTATTAATGATTACTACACTACCACCTTACATTCATTAATATTTATCCTCGAGTGGTTCTTGGGTCTTGATAAGTTGTCACCCCCAAGTAAAAAAAGCTAAGTTAATTAATACAGTAAGGAAGAATTCATATTTAGTGCATCAGTGGGTCTCCACAACAGCACCGCTTCAACAAAATCCCACTCCTTCACCGTAGAGGACCCCAGAAAACTTTCTACTCTTTCTGTTTTACCGCTTATTTTTGGAAGTCCCTCCCTGATCTGCGATTACTCGCCTGTAAAAGATGTAAAAGTTTAAATGTAATGTCAAAAAACATCTTGCATCATACCACTTCACTAAGGATGTTCTCTATGGTCAGTAAGTAGAGATATGCCTTGTTTGGAGGAATAAACCCCTTTTTTTATGTGAAAATTTCTTATTAATTTTGATTATAAATTATTAAACTTTATTTTATGAATTCCACCACTTAACTCAATGCCGGCGTTAATGTATCATAACCTCTCATTATTTGCACTCTCACACACACACACACACACACACACACAGACAAACACACACACACTCACACTCACACTCACACTCACACACACACACACACACACACACACATATCCTACCCTCATTCACACCCAACGACGCTTTCTCTCCATTGTACACAAACTGGTATAGTTCTCTTTATCTATCTATCTCTCTCTCCCTCTCTCTGTCTCTCTGTCTCTGTCTGTCTGTCTGTCTGTCTCTCTCTCTCTCTCTCTCTCTCTCTCTCTATATATATATATATATATATATATATATATATATATATATATGCATATATATACATATATTTACATATATATGCATATATATATATATTTTTTTTTTTTACAAAGGCATCACCACATTATCAAGGCCCAGAGGCCACTCAAGGATAAGGGTTAAAGAGTGTACAGTAGAAATTGGTCAATATAGTAATCATTAGTAATGAAAATTTGGTAAATTTAATAACTTATATGGAACGGCTCATCAAGAACTTATTTACTTTAGACTTGAACACAACCATATTGTAGTCAGCCGGAAAGCAGGAAAACGGAAGACAATTCCACAGGCGTGCAGTTCTAAGAAAGAAGCTTTGTTCATGGAATCTACGTTTAGGTTTAGGCACAGATAAAAAGTGGGGGGAATTATTGATAGTGTTTACAGCTAGACGAGTGTTTCTTGTGAAAGTTTGGCGAGGGGGGACCATAGATTGAAGCTCAGTTGAACACTTTCCATGAAAATAACGATACATCAGAGACAAACTCGCAACATCTCTTCTGTGAGATAGAGGTTGCAAGAAGGAGAAAAGGACATCTCCTACGAGGCTACGAAGTCTATTTTGAACTCTATCAAGGCAGGACAAGTCCTTTCTAGCAGCTCCTGCCCAGATGTGGCAACAATATTCCATCCTTGGACGTACCTGGCTCTTATATAGATAGAGAATAGCATCAGCAGTGAGATATCTACCGGATCGATAGAAAGATCCCACCATTTTTCCAGCGGCCTTGGCAACAGATTTGATATACGTGTTCCATTTAAGATCAGGAGTAATGGTCAAGCCAAGAAGCTTGTCAAAACTTGAGGCCTCCTGAAGACGAGAGCCATTCATTTCAATTGATGACAAATGTGGATTAGAATGTTGATGATGTAAAGAGAGAAGCTTGGTTTTAGATGCATTAAAAGTAACCAGCCACTCCTTTCCCCATTGTACTACGTGCTCAAGATCAGAGGAGAGAGAATTGGAGAGAACTTGGTCGTTTACTGTCTTAGATGTGGTACCATAAATGGTAGTGTCGTCAGCATAGATGTCTACAAATGATGTAAGGATATGATTTGGAAGATCATTAATGTAGATCAGGAAAAGAGTTGGGCCCAGGATGGATCCCTGAGGGACACCGGCATTAATACTGTGAGCTTCTGATTTTTGCCCCTCAACTACTACTCTTATGAACCTATCAGAAAGAAATGATTTAATAATTGAGAAGACTTTTCCAGCTATACCATAGCTAGCGATCTTATGAAGTAAACCTTTATGTCATACCCTATCAAAGGCTTTAGATATGTCAAGAGCAATTGCCCTAGAAAGATTGCCACGGTCGAGAGATTTGCTAATCCTATGCGATATAACTGTAAGGACATCTGCTGTAGATCTAGCAGAACGGAAACCATATTGAGTGTCACTAAGAAGGTTATTTTTGTTGAGATGTTTGATTACTTCTGTATTTAACACATATTCTAGCAACTTACTCATGACGCACAGGAGACTTATTGGCCTGTACTGAGAGGGGGATGAGCGATCACCTGAATTCTTAAATACAGGGCATACTGATGAGATTTTCCAGGGAGATGGGAAACTATTCTCCTTAAGACAACGTTTAAACAGTTTTGTAAGTATGGGCGCTAATTCAGGTTGAAGTTTTTTGAGTACTATAATTGGAATACCATCAGGGCCAGTTGCTTTACTGGAATCAAGGTTTTTGATTAGCTTGGCAACATCACGTACAGATATACGTATATCACATAGCGTGTTTTCTGATACAGGAGGAAATATTGGAGGTTGGCGGTCTTGGTCGCAAAGGGTAGAATTATTTACATATATATGCATATATATACATATATTTACATATATATACATACATATAAATATATATATATATATATACATATATATATATATATATATGTTGAGAATATGGTGGCAAATAAAAGCATCTTGAAATGGAATAAACAGATAAATTGTTTATGAACACGATTTTAGATGTGAAAAAGGAATTTATTTTATTTTATTTCTAACTACCTGGGGTCCCAGGCGCTGCCCGGGTGTGGGTGGGGGCTAAAGGGTAAATCAAAACAAAATGGGAAATAAATAATAAGCGAACGTAATAACCCTGTTTAAATAACTTTTTTAATCGAACAAAAAAAAGAAAAAGAAAACAGCGAACGTGATGCAAGATAAATAATAAGCGAACGAAAAAGAAATTGCATAAATAACCCTGTTAAATATGTTAAACTGTTAAAACCTATTTAAAAAAATTGGAAAAACAAAAACAAAAAAACAGCGAACGAAAAAATTGCAAAGGTGAAGGAATTAATGTTTTTGGCAAATTTTTCGATATTTGTCGTCCGAAGGGTCGAGCTTCAAAACGATACATATTTCGTGAAAATCCGTCGCATCTGTCGAAATATTTAGGCAGACATACATACATACATACACACATACATACATACATTAAAACAAACATGTGAGATTTATTTTATAGATTAGTAAAAGACCAAGAAAACTTAAGAACTCTTTCTCTTATGAATTAATCCCGAAAAAAAATATTTTTGCATCTAAAAGCTTTTCTAAAACAGCTTATCTGTTTATTTTATGCATATATATATATATATATATATATATATATATATATAGTCTGTTATGCAAACATTATTGGTTACACGTGTGCATATATGTTTCAGCTGAATCTCAATTCAAAGACACAAACATATCAAACGAAAAAGCGGACGTTAATGGTCTCGGAACTAAAATTAAAAAAAAAAATCAATCCTCATGTTGTGTTATCGAGGACATTTTTGGTCTTATGGGATGGTGTCTTTGAATTGAGACTCCACTAAAACATGGATGCACTTGTATAAACAAAAATGTTTGAATAATAAACAGACATACAAATGTATATATGCATATATATATACATATATATATACATATATATGCATATATATATATGTATGTATGTGTGTGTGTGTGTAAAACTAGACAGTCACCACTCCTCAAGGCCCGAATGAATAACTAAAGCTTGAGGGTAAATGAGTCTTAGATATATTATTCGGTAATGCTGCGAATTAACTTGTTTACGTTTGACTTGAAAACGACCATGTCTTAGTTAGCTGGGAAGCAGCTCCACTGTTTTGTGTTTCATAGCCGAGCAGTTCTGAGATAAAATGTAAGGGACATTACTGACAATAACTGTAGGTAGGCGAGTGATTGCCGTAATTCTTTTACAGACGACAACGATAAAGTGAAGCTCAGTCGAGCACCTTCCATGAAAAAAAAATGGTAGAGTAAAGATATAGATCCCTAAAATCTCTTCGTAGGAAAAAAAGAAACTTTCACCAGATTTCGAAGTCGGTTTTGTACCATATCCAGAAAAGAAAGGGTGCTCTTAAAATTTCTTTCCATATATATATATATATACACTTGTGCCCGATATTATTCATACCCCTAGGATCTTTTAGATTTCTATAAGAATATTGCTCAAACCAGAAGGTAGACAATATTAAAGGGATTTCAAACCATAAATCAAGCATAAGCATTTAATTTAAACTCAACAAATAAATAAATTATGCAAGTTTGAAACATTATACAAAGAAAAACAATAATGGCACTAGTTCAAAATTATTCATACCTCTCTTACTAATAGTCAATAGCATACCCTTTATTCTTAATAACTGCCTGTAACCGTTTTGGATATTTATCAACAAGGTTTTTACAAGCATCAACACTGATTTTTGACCATTCTTCAATGCAGTAGTTCTCCAAATCCCTCAAATTTCTAGGTTTCCGCTTTTTAACCTAAGTTTTTAATATGTGCCAGAGGTTTTCGATAGGGTTCAGGTCGGGACTCTGGCTAGGCCATTCCAAAACATTAATTTGATTATCCTCAAACCATTTCTTGACTATTTTGGCAGTATGTTTTGGATCATTATCCTGTTGAAGGACCCAGTTTGGTCCTAAATGGAGCTTCTCCGCATCCTGTCTAATGTTTTTCTGGAGTATTTCCAAATATTGCTCCTTCTTCATGGTTCCATCTATCTTGACCAAACTACCTGGGCCACTAGCCGAAAAGGAGCCCCAAAACATTAGGCTACCACCACCATGTTTCACCGTGGGTATGGTGTTCTTTGGGTTGTAAGCTTCTCCTTTCTTCCTCCAAACGTAAGAAGCATCCATATGGCCAAACAATTCAATTTTTGTTTCGTCAGTCCACAAAATACTTGAGAAAACGGACTCTGGAGAATTCACATGGGTCCTAGCAAATTTTAGACGTGTTGCAAGGTGTTTTCCGGTGTGCAATGGAGTCCTTCTTGGTCTTCTTCCTTTCAGACCATTTTCATGCAGAGTCCTTTGCAATGTTTGCCTTGCTATTTTTATGCCAGAAGACTCCAGATTTTCTAAAATGTCCTTAGTAGTGGTGGTTGGATTTGCATTTACACTTCTTACAATATTCCTGGTGGCTCTAGCAGACAGTTTCCTCTTATTTCCCCTACCAATGAAGTTGTTTGTTGTGTGGTGGCTCTGGAATTTTTTGATGATGCTCTGTACTGTTGCTGTAGGGACCTCAAATTTCTTGGAAAATGACTTGTAACCTAAACCATCCTTATGTGAATTCACAATTTTAGTCCTAAGATCATTACTAAGCTCTTTTTTCTTCCCCATTCTAATAATTTTTATTCTTTTATTGGTTTTCAGTTGATATCATTTTTATTTCTGAAAAATGCAAAAAACGAAATGAAATTAATCAAAGGTTGTATAAAAGCATTCAAAATAAGAATCAAACAGGAAACAAACAGTCAGAAACTCGATTAATACTGAAAAAATAAGGGGGTATGATTATTTTTGAACATTGCAGATTTTATAAATAGCTGTATATTTCTTTTATTACAAGTATCCCGAGATTTTAAAATGACGAAAATGATCAGAAGAGGTTTATTAAGAATATGTATCAATATGGACGTAAACAATAAATTCTTACAAAGTTACACCTAATAAACTCAATTTTCAAGGGTGGGTATGAATAATATCGGGCACAAGTGTATATATATATATATATATATATATATATATATACAATTTGATTATGTACTATACTATATACTATATATACTTTTAATGTATCTCTTCAAGTTAATTTTAAAAAATGGCAAGATTTATTAAATCTTAATAAAAATGGATTACATTTTCAGAGTATATATATATATATATATATATATATTGTCCAATTGACTGCTGCACACTCTTTAACGCTGATCCTCGCGAGGCCTCTGAGCCTTGATAACTCTGATATAGAAGTCACTGGAAACGGATCATTCTTTTATTTGGTATTAGTACTTATCATGTTTCATCTTGCTTTTGTGGGGTCGCGGCTAAGTACTAATACCTAATAAAGGAATGGTCGGTTTCGAATGACTTCGTCAATTTATTGCTTGCGTACGGTGGGGAACGCCTTGTGGCACTCAATGACAGTTCAAAAATCAACCGAAATGGCTTCGGCACTCCCCGTAACTATAAATATGCATTACAAATGTCTATAAAGGTACATGACAAAATGCCTATAAATATGCATTACATATGCCTATAAAGCTATGTTACAAATAACTATAAAGTGGCATATTATTCTTTTATTAATTTGCACCTGACACGGTTAAACGTTTAACCCGTGTCATTATTGGACACCATTGTCTGCTATCATCTGACGCAACGCCATTCCAAAAAAATTAAAGTCTCAATGAAAACCACCGATCGCTACGACAAATAACACCCTCTCTAAAACCTCATCGTTCAAACTCCTCGGCCTTACATTCACAGGCAAAATACATTGAAAAATTATATTATGGAAAAAAATAAGAACAAATACATTTGAACAAATACATTTGAACAAATACATTTGAACAAATACATTAAAAATAAATAGATTGAGAACAAATAGACTGAAAACAAATAGATTGAGGCCAAAAAGATTGGGAATGAATACATTTTGAACAAATACATTGCGAAAATTGCTAAGTCTGCTGCAAAGAAGGTTAACTCCCCTTTCTTGTGCAATAATTTAATTACACCAGAGAGTATCTTATTTATTTACAAAGCTACAATTCTTCGATTCATGGAATGTTGTCACAATATCTGGTCTGGTACATCTACTATTAGTCTCTCACTAATAGAAAGGGTCATAAAATAAGTCCCAAATCTAACAGCGCCCTGCACTATAAATGAAGCTTTCGCCTCTATAGTGTAGCCGCAATGCTGTATATCTGTGTCTGTTCTCCAAGTACTTTAATTGAATTGAAAACTACAAATTATGAGAGAAGTTACAGTTGTATAAAAGTTGTGTCATTCGTAGTTTTCAATTTATGTGCTAACCAAATAAATTATAGCTTGCTTATGATTATTAATTTGCTATTTTCCACTGAGGTTAACCGCCATTGTTTGAAATTATATAGAATAAGGAAACTTTTAATTTTTCAACTTGTATTCCTTGTTGAATAATACATTGCTATACGTTCTTATTTTCAAAGTTTAAACTGAATTTCTTAAATATATAATTATTCCAACCATTAAGAGACAACTTTTAATAACATGCACAGAAATAGATGGACTAAAATAAGAACCAACTTTTAAAACGGTCGGAAAAAGGAATATCTGCCTTAATTCGAAAATGCTAGTTTATTTTGGTGTCATTAACCCCCAACCCCCAACCTCCCCGCATTTTTTATTTTTTTGCTGATGAGGAGACTTTGTTTAAATATAAAAAATTTTTTTAATAAAATTATTGTTCAAGGCATATTGTCTATTTCAATAAAACATCGTTTCCGAAACGATCGTACAATTGATTTTGTTTGTTTTTTTCCTTTTGAAACTGATCTTTAATTAAAAAATCATGAACCATTTTACTCAATATATATATACATATACACACACACACACACACACACACACACACATATATATATATATATATATATATATATATATACGTTTTATTTTTTATTACCGTATTTTTCTGTTTAGTTATATTATTGTTTCAGCTACGCGACCGTTTTTTGGCCGTCATGTAACCTCCTCAGACTTTTACAGAAATGTAAATTGTTTATGGTGGAATGAAAGAGTGAATGATGTCAGGGGAGGGGTGCGAGAAAAGTGGAAAAAGAAGGAAAAAGGGGAAATGTGGGAGGGGGTGCTTGTTTTGGAGTTCAATATATAATATATATATATATATATATATATATATATATATATATATATATATATATATATATGTATATATATACACAGGGTGCCCACAAAGTCTGGCTACGTAATCTACAGGATGCTACATTATGTAGCCAGACTTTGTGGATACCCTGTGTGTATATATATATATATATATATATATATATATATATATATATATATATATATATGCACACACATTAGTTTTTAAAAATTAAATCAATCATATGGGATCCGTTATTGTCCACACACTGTTGAAGTCATTCAGGAAAGTTATCTACACCTCGGTATGTCATTTCGTGTGAGATGGCAGTACTTTCTTGACAAATTGCAGCTTTACGTTGTTTAATAGATCGACGCCAATGTAGTATACCTTTGACTTGAGGTATCTCCAGGAAAAAATCGCACGGATTTAAATCAGGTTAACGGGCGGTAAATGTTCGTTTCAATGCAGATCCAGTAGCTCTGAAGTCGTTAACCCATAACAAGATGGTATTTCGAGTTGGTACTGGATCATGTGTCCCAAGATTGAAGTGCAAATCGAACGCTCATGTTGTTACAGTTACAGATTCCTTTGTTTTGATAAACGTTTCCACAATGAAAGCGCGATGTTCACCAACCCAATTCATGCCAGCAACTGATAAAGAAACAAAAAACAATGGTATTATATGAAAAATAGAATATATACATATATATATATATATATATATATATATATATATATAGTAATTTATAAAATATATATGGCGATTAAGCTACACTGAATATTCTGCGTTTCATCCACTATAGGATTCGTCAGGCTTATATATATATAACTACTTAATTTACTCACATAAAATTAATATACGAAAGTATAGATTTATGCGTAAACTTGAGGTATTTACTTCAAAAGTGCTCAATACGCATAAGCCTGAGGAGTCCTAGAGTGGATGAAACGCGGAATATTCAGTGTAGCTTAATCGCCATATATATTTTATAAATTACTATATATATATATATATATATATATATATATATATATATATATATATATATATCATTTGGTGATGGAGCGATTCACAACTTTTTCCGATTCCGATACAATTACCGATTCTGTACATATTCCCGATTCCGATTCCAATTCTTATAAATCCTTAAATATTTAATCAAAGAGTTTTTATTTTCCTCGATGACCATAAAAAGCATATTAAATGTGCAGATATTTTCTTAAACGTACAAATACACTTAAGAGGTGACCGAAGGATTGAGTTTTACCGGAAATTTAAAATCAATAAATATTTATTTTATTATTGCTATCAGCAGATAATATGATTAATAATGACAATTAAAAGAATCGTTTTGAGTTTGCCTTGACGGCGTTAAAAGGTTATGGGTTTACTCAAATTTATTTCAATTCAAACTATTTACTTATTTGTACTTGCAACAGCTAACACTCTGGTCGTGTTGAGTCGGCTTCCTTGTGAACAAGGACAGTAGGTCAGACCATTATAGACGACTTGTGCCGATTATGAATTAAGTCACCAGATATCGCTACACAACCAAGATTCATTAGTCGAAGCCAAACTACTTGTTGATCTGATAGTTCTGCTTCTTAACCTATGATTGACGCTGCCCAGATCTTCAATTTGCTACGAGTACATTTTGCCAAGTATATATATATATATATATATATATATATATATATATATATATATATATATATATATAAATATATTCCCAATATATAGACACACACACACACACATATATATATAAATGTATATATATAAATGTATATATATATGTATATATACATATAAATGTATATATATATGTATATATATATATATATAAATGTATATATATATATATATATATATATATATATATACATATATATATACATATATATATATATAATTAATTTTTAGGGAATTAGAACTAGAGTCTAAAGAGCAGTGTTTATTTTAATGTATTAGTAAAGTATTAATACTATTAAAAGAACAACGTTGCTCGTTGTAATGTAGATATATAATAAGCTCAATAGGTACAGATATCCTAGATCTATTTTGATATTGGGTAAAATGATTCATAATTTTGAATTAAAAATCAGGTTCAAAAGGAAAAACAATCAAAGTCAATAGATTGTACGATCGTTTCGGAAACGATGTTTTTATTAAAGTAGACAAAGTCTCCTCATCAGCAAAAAGGTGGTGGTGGGGGGTTTAAAGACACAAAAATAAACTAGCATTTTTGTATTAAGGCAGATATTCCTGGAAATATTTTTTTAAAATAAATAAAAAGATGTTACTAATTTTCATGTTTATAAATAAAATAAAAATAGGGTGGAAAAATAAGGTTAGGAGAAAATATTTTTAATATTTCTAATAAAAAATATATATTTACCTTTTTTCCGCCCGTTTTTAAAGTGTGTTATTATTTCAGTCCATCTATTCCTTGACATGCTGTTAAAAGTTGTCTCTGAAGAGTTGAAATAATTATTTACATTACTTTAAATGAAACGCTGATCAACGCAGTATTGCGTTTATTATCGTTGGAACGCTATATTTGAATTTAAAATTATAATTAATTATAATTACCGATCTCGATTTCAATTCTTTATAAATCTCTAAATATTTAACTATAGAATTGTTATTTTTCCTGACTACTGTAAAAAAAAAAATGTATAAATATGCGTATATTTTCGCAAACGAACAAAATTCATTTTCGGACATGATCTCTTTTTTTAAGCTTTAGTGGTAATTTAAAATAAATATTTTTTTTTAATTGATCGTTAATACCAACAGTGGATGATTTTTTTTAAACAAAATTCAGTAAAAAGAGACAATTTAAAAGATCGTTTGGGTTTTTTTTTTTTTTGTCTTTTTGATCGAAAAATAGGCACAATTTATTTTGGAATCCGATACCTCAAAAAGTTCCGATTTTTCCCCCCGAATTCGATTAATCGTCCGAAACTCATATATATATATATATATATATATATATATATATATATATATATATATATATATATATATATATAGTATTCTATGTAAATTAAGAGTGATAGAGTGTAAAATAAAACAGAGACAAGCGATATATTTATTTACTAAACAATTCTTAGGGAAAACGACGAATGAAATCTGTAATTACATCAGACATGGTGCACACAGAATGAATGTCACAAATTAAGGACATTTTAGATAAAATTATGGAGCAACTTTTGACTTTCATCAGTGTGGTAATTTGTAGACACAGCAGCCTTGAAAGAAAATGGCCGCTTAGTTCTTAGAATTCGTCTAACAAGTCTTGTAAATGATTTAATGTGAACATTCAACTTGTCATAGAGTTGTCTTACAATTTCGACATGATTCAATGGATGAGGCATTATTAGTACCAATGGTCCAGAGCCTATAGTTCGTTTGCAAGGTCGCATTAATTCGACAAAGTACATTAATATGTTGACTGAGCATTTTCTACCCTACTTTTGTTGGAATTTGGATGATAATCCCATCTTCGTGTAGAATAATGCTCCCATTCACACAGCTGGCAATGTCAAGAGGTTCCTGGAAGAGCATGATATTCCGTGTTTGGATTGGTTTGCACAATCTACAGACCTAAATCCTATCGAAAACGTATGGCATTACATCAAGCAACAGCTACGCAATGATAAGATTTTGAATTTGGAAGAACTTTGGACAAAAATTAAAGAAAAGTAGGATGCCCTTTCTCCGGAGTATTGCTGCAGTCTAATTCAAGGAATTCCCAAAAGATTGCAGGCTGTCAAATTGCAGAAGGGCTATGCTACTAAATATTAACTAGTTCATTGTGTTCTGTTGTATTTGTGTTGCATTAATGTCATAAAATTACATTTAAATAACAATTTCACATTGTGCGGACTTCCTTTTTGCCTCCTCAATTTGAAGTTATGTTTTTTTTTAATTGACGTTAACTCTAGAATATTTCAATTAAATATCAAATATGAGCAGGTAAAATTATAGAAGAATAAAAGGCCAATCAAATGAGGTGTAGTTTGTTTAAACAGTTACATTAAATTTAGCTTAAATTTCAAGTTTTTGAAAAAATTACAATTGTGGACTTTCTTTTTGCCTCCTGTGTAACTGTTTTTCAACAATAACAGTTCTCTCACTGACATCCTTCAATACTTTTGTAGCAAAGATTATACGGTATAATCACGTCGACACCGAAGTTAAGCAACGTTCAGCCTGATCAGTACTAAAATGGGTGGCCATTTGGGAATTACAGGTGCTGTATGTAATCTCCACTTATCTCGACATGTTTTCTAGTCGTCCTGGACTTCATTCCCCTGGACTCAAGCAGTGTCAATTCAAGAGAGGTGTGGCTGATGATTGCGCAATCCTTGCGTTATAATTACACGCGTAGCTACCCTTACAGACTGAAGGGAGGCGATGGAGGATTACAATCGTTGATATCTTATCAGTTCATTCATGTAAAATTGTTTTGAATTAAAATGCAAGTAATGTCGCCGGGCCTAGTTAACTGGCGTCGCGGGCTTGATCCAGCCTGCGGCTGTAGTTTGGCGACCCTATTCTACGTGATATCCAGTCTACATGATATTTTAAATATACATATTTTAGCATCAGTCGTATAGCCAAGAATCACCAGCAGATCAGTAAACAACGTATGTAGTTTTGTATTTGGCCTTCAAATAATAAAAGCTAGTTTATGTATGGATAAGAGATAATAGATTTGCTTTGGGGATTCACTTGAGAATTAACTTAATGTTTAACATGATTTAATTAGTAAGAAAACGTTTTAAATTCAACTACAAACTCCCTAGAGTATCCAGTTTAATTTGCAACGTTATACGATACGTTTTAGGCACGTACATTTATTTCCCTCCAGTAATACGGCTATATTGTATTACACTAAGTAAGTCTGACATTACGCTAACAGTAAAATTGACTATGGATAAAATTTGGTAAATTTAGACATTAGGATTTGAGTTGCTCAGAGGGATCCGATCACTCTTTTTTTTTTTTTTTTTTTTTACTAAATGACAGATGGTTCGCTTCGTTTCCAGGAAACTATTATCCCAAGTATTACTACCTTCTCCGAGAGGAGGTTGTTTGGTTTGCCAGATGATGGTCAGATGACGGCATTACAAATATGCATGCGTAACGTAATAGCTAATGTGCTCATGTTTTGATTTTTAGCCTTGCAGTAAAAATGTCTCCATAGCTCAGGTATTAACGTCAAAGGAAAAAGTAAATCGTAAGCTAAACGTTTTGGCTTCGATTCTCTTAATGTCGCACGAGTCTTTTTTTTTAACTTTTAAAATCATTACTATATATGGGGTTCAATATAATATAATAATAAATACGAATTCTGCGCATAATTAAAATATCACATTTAAGCGTATTTTCCGACCGGGAAATCCCGAGCGGCGGGCTAGTATATATATATAAAATTGGTTTCTTTTTTTCGCTCTAAAATGTATACTTATTAAATGCCCATTTTTTCTAAATAAGAAATCGTTTGATCCAGCTCACGAAAAGTGAGGGCGAAACTGGTCAGCTGGCCTGCCCCATGAATTTCTTTTTAGATTTTCATTTCCCACTTTTAATCATGAACATCAAAACGAGTCTTCCTGCAATGATTGCAATAATTAAATTTTTTACCCCGCATAAAATTATATATATATATATATATGTGTGTGTGTGTGTGTGTGTGTGTGTCTGTCTGTCTGTTTGTGTAAGTATATATATATATATATATATATATATATATACTCCTATAAATTTGAATTATTGTGTATTGATATTCATATTAAAAACTCTTTTTTCTATTAATTACAAAAAGCAAATACAACTTTGTTATGTATGAGTCGTGGAATTGCATTCATTTGCAAACGATCTAGCTCATTTGCATATTGTTTTAAACATTTATTTTGATTAATTCCCTTTTATTTTTTTTTTTTTTCAGTTTTCCTAAGGGATAATCATCTATAATTTACTATTACGTGTAATTATATTCATGCAGATATTCTACATGATTTATACTTGCGTAATATTTGCGTAAAATTTAATAGTAAACACAAAACTCTTTCCATATATATATATATGCATACCTATATATATTTTTGTTTAAAAAATTTTGCCCACCAAACTTCTCCTAAAGTTTTTGGTACACACACACACACACATATCCTTACATCATCAACGCTCTGATCCCCAGCTGGCATCAATTGTGATGGATGGCTCTCGTTTGGGTTAGGCCCCGTGTTTTGACAAGCTTCTGGGTTTGACCTTTACTCCTGATCTGAAATGGAACACGTACATCAAGTCTGTTGCCAAGGTCGCTGGAAAGATGGTGGGATCCTTCTACCGCTCCAGAAGATATCTCACTACTGATGCAATTCTCTATCTATATAAAAGCCAAGTACGGCCAAGGATGGAATACTGTTGCCATATCTGGACATGAGCTACCAAAAACAGCCTATCATGCCTTGACAGAGTACAAAATAGACTTCGGGGTTTAGTGGGGGATGCCCTTTTCTCTACCCTGCAACCCCTCTCCCACAGAAGAGACGTTGCGAGCCTATCCTTGTTTTATCGTTATTTTCATGGCAGGTGCTCATCTGAACTCCAATCCCTGGTCCCTCCTCGCCAATCTTTCACGAAAAACACCCGTCTAGCTGAATCCACTGTGAAAAATTTCCCCCACTCTATATCTGTGCCTAAATCAAAACGCGGATTCCATGAACAAAGCTTCTTTCTTAGAACTGCACGCCTGTGGAACTCTGTTCCGTCTGCCTGCTTCCCTCCGGACTACAACTTGGATGTCTTCAAGTCTAATGTTAACAAATTCCTAATGAACCGCCCCCTTAAGTAAACACTTCATCAAATCTCCACACTTACGTAATGTACTTGCAATAACCCTTATCCCTGAGTGGCTTCCGGGCCTTGATAAGTGGTGATCACTGTGTAATATATATATATATATATATATATATATATATATATATATATATATATATATATATACTAGAAGACCATCCGGCATTGTCAGGTCATAAAATACGCTATATACGATACTTGGATTAATGCAGATTTCTCATTTTTTATTATATTATATTGGACCTAATATACAGCAATGACTTAAAAAGTTTAAAATAATTACTCTTGCGCCACCGCCGAGAATCGAAACTAAAACGTTTAGCTGCCGATTTACTTTCTCTTTTGACGTTAATACCTGAGCTATGAAGAAAGTTTACTGCTAGATTAACAATTAAAATATGAACTAATAGATATTATGCATATTCGTGATGTCATCGTTCGACTGGCAAATCCCATTTCTTTAATTGTCACGCTTTTGCACTGATTTTCTTCGGCTAAAACCCAAATATAAATTTTCAAATACCTCATATATGAATTTATTGAGATTGTCGGACTGATTTCCTCATCTTGGTTGTTATAGTCACAACGTTTCGGCCGTTTTGCCCTCAATCGGGTGTTTTGTATCGAACTGGAGAACCGTTTGTTAGGAGTCTTGAACCCAACCCTTTATTATTCTTCGGCTCCAGATAGGATCAGGATTGAACTCAGCACATTTTGGGTAACTGTAAACTTTGATACAACGTCTAGAACCATTCGCCCATATGTCACTAGGACAATTCTTAGTTGGTTTTTGTTAATGTTAAACCTATGTTGTTATTCAAGGTTTTCTCTCTCTATCAGAGGTGTCTAAATTGCATTCAGCTCTACGCTTGGTTTGCTCCCCCGTAATAATAATAAAGGGTTGGGTTCGAGACTCCTAACAAACAGTTCCACAGTTCGATACAAAACACCTGACGAACGCCGGAGGACAAAACGGCAGAAACGTTGTGACTATAACAACCAGATGAGGAAGTTAGTCCGACAATCTCAATCAGTGAAAACACCTCGTCTCAAAAATACAGACAATTACTATTCAGGTTTGAGGTGTTCAAAAGTCAGAACTAATGAAGACAACGATGTTGTTAAATAGTGCTCAATAAAAAAAAGCAAAATATTTTTTTTAATATTTTGGGGTAAACAGTTACATATGGTCGCTACAAATAGCCATCTGTTTCAGTCAAAGAGACTTCATCACGTGACCTGGAACCTCTCGACGCCAAAAAGAAAAAAAAGAAAAAACCTTTTTTTTTTTTTGGCGTCGCCTGCAAAATATATATATCTATGCCTTAAACCAAACGTAGATTCCATGAGCAGAGCTTCTTTTTTAGAAGTGCGCGACCGTGGAACTCTCTTTCGTTTGCCTGTTTCCCACTTGACTACAACTTGGATGTCTTCAAGTCCAATATAAACAAATTCCTGACAAACCGCCCCCTTAAGTAAGACACTCTATCAAATCTCCAATACTAATGATTACTACGATACTATCCCATTGGTTACTGTACAGGCAATAACCCTTATCCCGGAGTGGCTTCCGGGCCTTGATAAGTGGTTATCTCCATGTAAAAAAAAATGATACATACACTAATGCACGTTACCAAACAAAACCATAGTTCACATTACAGATATGCATAACAATACATAAAACGCAATAACATTGTGACATTTCTTTTATGGAAATCTCGCCAGACAAGGCATGAATCCACTTGATTTAAGGTGCTACAGAATACTATTTCAAAAGCTTAGCAACGTTTAGTGTTAGATCCTGATATAGACAAATCCATTCTTCTTTCTTTGCCATAAACATTGTTCATGAAATGTGAGGACAAAAGAATAAACAATAGAAGAGAGATTTACGCAGCTGTTATGCATTTTGTCGGGAAAACCGTTCAAAATATGAAAACCAATAATCAAAAAAATTATTAATAACTAAATTCACGATATTTCCAGTAACTATTATAATCTATTATTATCCTTCAAACTCTTGCAATAAAAGGTACAAAATGTGCGGTTTAACACTAATTAAATGTAAAGTATTGTTTAAAAAATATATGAAATAATAATAATAATAATAATAATAATAATAATAATAATAATAATAATACATAATACATAACAGCATTACTATTAATGATAGCAAAATATATACTAATGGATGGGAAATAGAAATTACTAATTAACTAGTACAAAAAACTAACTAGTTAACTAACTAATAAAATGGTATAAAAATTTGTGGTAACTTAACAGTAACTAGCGGGACCCATGGAAATTCCACGGAATGAAAAATATATTTAATTAACAAATATGTCTCGATAAACCTGATATATTTGTGGATAGAGGATTTTTTTACAAATATGAGTTTATTAATATTCCTATAAAAATAGTGGCTGTTTTATTTTAAATATATAACTAACCCAAATGAGATAAATTAACAAATACTAATACCTAGAAAATAATATTGTGCTACATAGTTCAATACAAATAATAAAATCACATTGAAAAAGTCAATTTTCATTTATTCCTTCAGTCCAGTACTTCTTGGCAGACAAATTTATTTATTTTCCCCTATTTGTTCGAATGTTCCTTTTTTATCGTTTCGTTAACACCTTTTTTCGATGTAAACTGTTGTATGTCAAAATTCCTACTACTCTTTCACACAATTCCAACAACGATCATATTTTATTATTATAATATTCGAAAACGAGGTTACATAAAAGGAAGGTCACTTTCATATTCGTATCGTATCAAGATTGGTCTTCTTACAGCCAAATCTCGCAGATTTTACCTATATTGAAATAGTTTGGCTTTCAAATATTGTATTTGACCTTTTTCAAAACTTAACGTACGGACTAAGGAAAGAAAAAGCAGAATATTATATATATAATCTATAATATAAATCTCATCTATCTGTTTAAATTTATGTATGTATTTATGTTTGTATGCCTTTCTAAAACTTTCGACAGAGGAGACAGAATTTCACGAGATCGATCCTTCGGACGACAAATATCGAAAAATTGACTAAAAACATTAACCCATTCACCCTAAACCGGACACTTTTCTACAAGGAGGGGTAGCTTTTTTTTTGCGCCGATATTTTCGAAAGTCAATCTCTCTTTTCGATTGACTAGCCTTAATTCAAACCTTCGCTACTTCCGGTTTGGCGATCGACGCAACGGCAAAGACGTCACTATTTTTCTTTTTTTTTTTTTTTTCTCAAGCTTCTTTTTCTCCTTCGCGGTACGGGTTCGAGTCTGTCTGTCTACTACCATATTTTTTCGCTCAACACCCCCCAAACACCCGAGCAACGCCGTGCACCCAGGCTAGTAAATGATAAAGTAAGAATATGATAATGACATTAATAAAAAAAAAATAATAACAATACATAAAAATTATAATTATAAGAATCAAATAATAAAAATTTAGAATATGTTAGAAACTAAATTTTAAATTAGCATATAAAAAGAGATTTAAAAAATGGGGGATAACCTACTAATAGCGTAAAAAAAATAATGGTGAAAGACTTGAACTTATGTTTTCACATTCTAAGTTGAATAAATTAAAATATTTTAACTTTGCATAGAGTTATCCAGAGACAGATTGTTTTGCTGTATCACAGTTCGCCGATACTACCACGCAATTGAATATACGACCATATACTTGATAGATTGTTCTAACCACTTAATTACAAAGTGCTGCTATTGACCGACGACTCCAGCCATTTGAGCACAGAGTGTGCAATGTTAGCAATCGACATTTTAATGCTTCACATACATATTGTCGACTACTAGAGAGTGCTCCATTTGCTTATTCGCAAGGAGCTTTGCATTAGGCTAGTGATAGCTGGTGATATCGCTTACTATAACGATAAACCTGAGTAAAAGAGACTTATATAGTCATCTAAATACAGACTCTTCCGCTGTATCACAGCTCATTAGTGCGGCGAGATTAGCACTCACCCAATAGTGGGATCAAACCCATGAACCTCTAGTTGATAGTCGGCGACTCTATATACTCAGCGTAGTGCTCAGTGTGTGGGGGTATGGTCTTATTTACTTGCCTCCTCATGAGGGCAGAGTTTGACACAGGGTCGGGGTTTTTTTAATGTGGGGATAATCCAGCTTCCGAAAAGGGACACTCTGGATAGAAACAAAAATTTAAATTATCTCAGCCCATAAGGATTTCTTCTCCACTGACCGAAGACAGGAAAAGAGAAGTATAGTATTAGAACAGATAATACACTTTCATCTTAGCGAAAAGTACAGGGAAAATTAAGAAAATGTGTGTGTGTTATGTTTCTACAATGTATTACACTGGCATTTTTAATGTGGTATTTGGCATGGATACATTAAAATAAACAGAAATAGACAGAAAACGGGAGACATTTTTGAACAGATATAAAAGAAATATGTACACACAGGTATATGTATATATATATATATATATATATGTGTGTTTGTATATGTGTGTGTGTGCATCATATGTGTATAGGTATACTTTATTTTATATATCATGAACCAACAAATATTTCGGCAAACAGAAGGTAAACATTTTGTTACGCACCTATTTATTCCAAAAGACTTCCCCACCTGAAAGTAAAATAATTGATACTATAAGTAACTCGGTTCAAACACAAATATATACTGTCACCGTCATGTTACACAATATATATATATATATATATATATATATAATATATAATATATATATATATATATATATATAATATATAATATATATATATATATATATATATATATATATATATATAGAGAGAGAGAGAGAGAGAGAGAGAGAGAGATACCAGTTTGTGTACAATGAAGAGAAAGCGTCGTTGGGTGTGAATGAGGGTAGGTCGCTTATGTGTGATAAATTTTAAGAGGTCGAAAGAAAGACTTGTTTCTTTGTGAAAGGTACAAATAAATGAGCC
The DNA here is from genome assembly GCF_053919585.1 of Euprymna scolopes. NCBI lineage: Eukaryota > Metazoa > Mollusca > Cephalopoda > Sepiida > Sepiolidae > Euprymna > Euprymna scolopes. Next base: position 12,680,901 of record NC_136499.1, on the reverse strand, counting down.
ATGTCTTAAAAGACTTTGCCGTTTCAAGATAAGAATTCATTCGGTGCTACTAATTAAATACTAGCTAACCTACCCACCTGCGACCAACAATAGTTTTACATGGTTATTTATGCTATTAAATTTATAGATTCATACCGAAATAATTTTATCAAATACCACAGAGCCTTTTTTTTTATTATGTTTTTTTATATGATATTTACTTATTCAATTTCTTTTTACTGAAATAGGTCATTATTTAGTATTTAACTAAACTGATTCTATTTTTATATTTATTTATTTATTTATTTATTTATTTATTTATTTGCGGATTGTTGTCCTCATCTTACGTTGTTGTTGTCTCATCACGTTTTGGCCAACTCATCCTCTCGCCTGCTTTTGGTAGGATTGAAACTGCTGTCTTCGGGCAATTCTCACCTGGAACCATAGTGATTCCTCGGATAGAGGCCTTGAATCTCTACGATTCCAGGTGAGCATTGTTTAAAGATAGCAGTTTCAATCCTACCCAAAGCAGGCCAGAGGATTAGTTGATCAAAACGTGGTGAGACAACAACAACTATGGAAGGCAGTAATTACTGCGGATACAGTCAAGATACTCAGCATTCCTATCCCGTCGTGGTTAACTACCTGAAGAAGACCAGAGGATGAGTTGGTCGGAACGTAGTGAAACAATATGAAGATGAGGATAACAGTCCGCAAATAAACAAATATACAAATTACTCATCTCAAAGGATTCCAATAAAAAAAATATATAATCCTATTTTTCTGTCTGTTTATTTATTTATTTATTTCGGGTATTTTCGATTAAATCTGGCAAATCATCACCGGGCGAGGTTAGTCTTTGCTTGTTGCCTCTTTAGTTTTAACGGCTAGTGAATACGACTTTTAAATGTGCGTCTGTAGTGATGAGATATTGCATCTGAAGGCGAGCACGTGCAATGCGCGTACAAAATTCAAGATGACTCTTTAAAGGCGAAAGGCTTATTTAATGTTAATACGTTAGATACATTAAATCGCTGTGATCTGTTTTGGTAGTTAATATTTTTAATTGTCGGGTGTTTTTTATGTCAATAATTTAAAATCAGTTTTATGCTAGTATATTGATGTATTGTTTTTGTACTATTAAATAAAATAAATCTCTTATCTTTTGAGGTGTTGGATAATTTCACTGGTGTTGGAAAGATGCATGATGTGCTTTGGGGAAAGTGTTGTAGCAGTAAAACCGATTTAGCAATCGGTTCTTTCTATTACTCTTGTCAGTGATACTTTCTAGCAAAGAGACATATACCATTGTTTTCTACTGTGTTTTGGAAAAAATATTGACAACTACATTGTTTCCTGATGTCAACTTATTGTTTTTTATACAGGGTGTTCCAAAAGTCTTGGGCACATTCCAAGTCCGCATAACTGCTTAATTATGAATGGTAGTAAGATGAAAGTGGTGCCATTTTAAAGCTAAATGTATTAAGTCTTTTGTAAGGCTATACCAAAATATACCAGATATACCAGATGTGTGTTTTAGTTCTAGAGATAGTCAATGTCAAAATGTGCCAAAGACTTTTGGAACACCCTATATATTATTTTATTTGATTTAGGTAAACAAGCTTACCAAAAGTCGCTACAATAAATCTACTGTTTCAGCTTAAAATGATATCATAAGGTTCAATAAAAAGCCGGACCCTGAGTAAGACTGGATGTTTATTGTCGCATGACGATGTCGTTTTAGACTGAAACCGTAGATTTATTGTAGCGACTCATAGTAACGTTGTTCTCCTAAATCAAATAAAATAATAGTCTGCTCTTTTTATTGGACACTATTAACTACCTAGTTGAAATTTAGTGGTTTTTATTTTTTTATATTTAAACCTTGAACACACACGCACACAGATTCACACACACACACACACACGCATATATATATATATATATATATATATATATATATATATATATATATATATATTAAATGAAATATTAAAGTGTCGTCGGATTACATACTGTATAAGACTGTGAAAACAAGTCAAAATAAATATTGGTATAAGACAATCCCAAGCAGATAAAAGAATCAATATGTGTGATACAGCAATAATATGAATGGAAACTCTTAGTTAAGTTACGTGGGATTACAAAATTTATTTTTTGATAAAGGAGTAAAAATAATTTTTAAAGTATATTTTGTACTGCTTTGTAAGACAATAAATTTTGTTGAAATTCTACATAATTTAACTCGGAATTGCCATTCACACACACACACACACGTATATATATATATATATATATATATATATATATATATATATATATATATATATATATATATAATCGATGATCATTCGAAAGTAAACTCTTCGATTGTTATTACTCAAAAAGTTAAAGAGCTACAAACATGGGAATAGTACCATTAAAACGAGCGACTGTTTGTGCTCCAGAATTTTTTTTTTTTTTTTTTTTTTTACGTAGTCCTCACTATTCTCAAGCACTTTTGCGAGCGATCAACAATGTTTGTGCATAAGCATCTGGGGCGCTTTCTCATATGAAGTTCGTTCCAAAAATAACGCCTCCTACTAAAGAATTTGAAGTCTTACGAAGAGCAAGTGCTACCATTAAAACGAGTGACCATTTTTTTCTCCATAGTTTATTTGTCTAAATTCTCTCAAGATACTGGCCTTAATAAAGAACGAATACCTCTGTCGCCTGATGAAATCTTTTTAGATTGAAACAGTAAATCTATTGTAGCGGCAAATAATATTCTACTCCATTTTCTCGAGCACTCGCAACAATCTCGTTAAATCCACTTGTTTTTACTTAAGGGTATTTTTACCTGTAATATATATATATGTGTGTGTGTGTGTGTGTGTGTGTGTGTGTGTGTGTGTGTGTGTGTGTGTGTGTGTGTGTGTGTAAGGAACGTGTGTTCGTGTCTCTGTGTAAGTTCCTTCCGTATAGACTCGAAAACAAGTGTGTCGATATTTTAAACGAATGCAGTTTATGTGCCTGGCAGTGCTTTTAGCTAGGTTTTGTATCGGAATATCTTCGGTAAGTATCGATAATCGATGATAGAAAAAAATTCGATGAAAGAAGAAACAAGCGATGTATACCAAAGTTAACACCTTACACAGCCTAACATCACAAGTGCATTTGAGAAGCTTTATTACCGTACGAGACAGAAGGTCTGGCATATAAAATCAACAGTAGCTTCTTTGATATTACGAAGGTGCGTTCGAATGAATGTTTATGTTTAAAACACGATTGCACCATGACACTTGACATTTGTATTTTAAACTTTAATTAAAACCATTATATATAAAAAAATAATTCTATAAAATCAACAGTAGGTTCTCTATAATATAATGTAGACTACAATGACTTGTGAAATAAGTTATTGTGGAGAGGGATGTGAAGCTTCCTCCAGGTGTATCGCGATGGGTCCGCAATTAGATCAGGTGATCAATTGATTTGATTTAAAAATGGGTGATTTCGCCGATTTCGATGACAATAAAGATATGGGAGTGTGAAATATTATAAATCCAATTCTACAATATCTTGACGACTTTTTCTACTTATATATATATATATATATATATATATATATATATATATATATATATATATATATATATATATATAAGTAGAAAAAGTCGTCAAGATATTGTAGAATTGGATTTATAATATTTTATTCAAAACAAGGATTACGAAATAAAAGTGAAAGGTTCCTTATTCCATGGAGTTTCAAATATAGGCACTTCTCCTCAGAGGATAAAAATGTTAGCAAAAAGTAGGTATAAATATAGATGTTTTTGCTGGTAAGCTCATTATTTGAAAACAGTCGAGAAAAAAAGTATTTTGAAAGAAGATAAAAGTTTATAGGAATAATAAAAAAATATTCTCAACAGTATCGAATAATTTTGGTTGCTAATATCCAGCGAGTTTTAAAAGTTCATAATAAAGATATATATGTGTGTGTGTATGTGTGTGTGTTACTTAGCAACACAAGTATAACAGCTTTCAAATCAAACAAAATGGACCCATATTGAATTTCCTTTACTGGACTCTTTTCAGGCTGGCATAAACAATGGTTGAAGCGAATCCGGTTCATGTGTAACTAGAGGTCTCGTTTTTTGTCTTTGGAACCAACTGTATCGATTCATATTATTTGGAATATTCGGTCTATTGTTCTCATCTACTGTTCTCAGCATCCTCCAATCTTCTTCAGATGTACCTTGATGATCTCAGAAACCCTAGTCTATTTATTCTAGACATTTTTGTAGTCGGTTGAGATGCAGCTTCATAGTACTGTGTCCCACTGATAGGGTGCTGTAACTTTATTCGTGGAAGTTTCGCTTGGTGTTTGTTACAGAAGAGATGGAGGAGATGGAGAGAGAGAATGTGTGAGAGAGCGATATGTAGGTAGTTATTTTCAGAAAACAACATGGCGATCAAGATTATAGCTTCACTTTCTTATCTTTTTACGAGGCATTTCGTTTATTTTGGAGGGAGGATAGTCAGACTTAGTGTTAATAGTAGGCTAAGTAGTTTTTGCTATCTTGTCAACGTATAATTAACAAAAACTAAACGCTCACCCTGGCTGCCATTTTGATTTTTGTATACCAATAAACGATCATCGAGATAAAAATTTAAAATAAGAACCGTTTCCAACCCTTAAAATGTGACATTTTCACTTGAACAGAACTTCGGTAGAGTTGATACCGACAAATTCAGCCAGGTTAAGATATTTTATATAAAATCATAAGTCCTTCATGGCATTGGCAATTAGGTTCGCTAGTCCATATTGAGATCAATATGTGTTAGCAACGATATGAAACCCGAATGAGTAATTGTTTATATTTGCTGAAAAAGACTCGATAACCGAACGAATAATTGTTGACAGTAAATTATTTAGTGAAATTTTAGAAAAACAAAAAAGCATAAAAAGGAAATTATCGTTTCTATGTTAAAAAGATCTGTTGATTCGAGGAAGCTTGAAAATTCTAGCAGGGGAGAAGCGTTTTTTTTTTTTTTACAAATGTGTTTTTTTTTTTTGGCGGACAATAACAGAAATTGTTTAAAATTATTATCAAAATTAAAAATTATATTATTTTTCATCAAAGAAATAGACTATATATATATATATATATATATATATATATATATATATATAATAGTTAGTAAGTTATGAAATATATATGGCAATTAAGCTACACAGAAAATTCCGCGTTTCATCCACGCTAGGATTCATCAGGCTTATGCCTAGCTCTACCTACGTTTTGAGCACTGTTGAAGTAAATACTTAAAGTTTACGCATAAACTTATACTTTCCTATATGAATTTATGTAATTAAATGAAATAATCATATGTATATATATATATATATATATATATATATATTATTTCTGAAATCACTACTATATATTAGGTACAATATAATACGACATGTGCATGAATTAAAATATCATAATTAAGCGTAACGGCTGAGCTTATATTTTGAAAATTTCACACAATGTTAATTTATATGTCTGGGAGTTTTTTGTAGATAAGTATTGTGCAGAAATCCATCTTATATGTATCGCAAATCTTAAAAATAGTTTTTCTATCTTTTTAATAAAAAGAATAATTTTTACGGAGGAAAATTTTACGTTATACCGATCAAAGGAAATAATTAACTCGCAGCAAATCATTTCTTCTTAAAAATAAAACAAACAAAAAAACAGATTTCTTATACCCTCTAGTGGAGCATTCGACTACAAATCCAATAATCGCGTGTCCGAACCCAGATATACATCACTATTTTATTTCATTTATTTTCTTATTAATGAGTGCAATTTATGATAAAAGTAGAGATACCATTTAACATCGCCGCAAATCATTTCTCCGTTTGCATATTTTAAAACTCCAGGGCATTCATCGTCAAACCCAAGCATTAGCTGACGTAATATTGTAAATGGAATGTAATCAACGACATTATCATTTTTTAAATTTTATTTTTTATTTTTTTATTTTATTTATTTTGCGAATTAGTCTACCTGGCAAAGTATTCGTCGTAATATATAAAAATCAATAAAGGATTGATTCTATAATAATACATGCGCAATCTGTATAAATTAAAATATTATCTTTAAGAGTATTGTACGTCCGAGCAACGCCAAACGGCCAGCTAGTATATATATGTGTGTATGTGCGTGTGTGTGTGTGTGTGTGTGTGTGTGTGTGTGTGTGTGTGTGTGTGTGTGTGTGTTGTTGTTGCTAATATTTTTTATGGCTAATAGAAAAAAAAGACGGGAGGTAATCCACCGTGGAACTTCCACGTGGTTCCGCTAGGTTTTAATTATTCCGTAAATTGAGTTTAGTACGGCAGACTCGGATCCTTCTTTTTCATTTTTTTTAAATGTCGCCTTAATTGAAATCGAGATGATCAAAGACTCGTTAATCTTAGTGTTTCGTTTCTGTGATATTTGAGGCTCTAGACTTAGTGACCCTCCGTTTTTTTTATGGTGCTCTGACACTTTTAATGCGTGTTTCTTTAAAAGTTAACTGTCTCATAAACTACAATGTTTTTTGTCACTTTAATTTCTCGTACCATTTCACTCAAAATCACGGGGCGGACAAATTCAATGGAGATTCATGTTTTTTAGGCTAAATATGTAAATCTATATACAATCGAGGCTCGTATGAATGAGGATATGCAGTGCGTTAAAAAAAAGCAGACTATGAATGCTTAATATTAACTAGGACAGACAGTTGATTCAATCTAAAAAGATGGCATTAAAGATTCTCTAATTACTTGCCCCTCCCTCCTTAAGAATATAGTTTGACACAAGGTCGTTCTTTTGTTGTTTTTTTAATATGCGAGGAAGCAACCCCTCTCTCACAGAAGAGACGTTGCGAGCCTATCCTTGTTTTATCGTTATTTTCATGGCAGGTGCTCGTCTGAACTCCAATCCCTGGTCCCCCCTCGCCAATCTTTCACGAAAAACACCCGTCTAGCTGAATCCACTGTGAAAAATTTCCCCCGCTCTATATCTGTGCCTAAATCAAAACGCGGATTCCATGAACAAAGCTTCTTTCTTAGAACTGCACGCCTGTGGAACTCTGTTCCTCTGCCTGCTTCCCTCCGGACTACAACTTGGATGTCTTCAAGTCTAATGTTAACAAATTCCTAATGAACCGCCCCCTTAAGTAAACACTCCATCAAATCTCCACACTAACGTAATGTACTTGCAATAACCCTTATCCCTGAGTGGCTTCCGGGCCTTGATAAGTGGTTATCACTGTGTAAAAAAAAAAAAAAAAAAGCCCCGGAAATACTTGTGGCAGTAGTCAGTCTTATAACGGTAGAGATGAAAGAGTTGAGCATGCCAAATTCTACATTTGCCGAAGCCACAGCATCCATATTTGACCCCTATACTCGAATAGCACTGTAGTATAAAAACAGATACCACACTTTGTTCCTTGTCTAAAAGTCAGGAAACCTGCCAGGATCATTAAAAGATGTTGCGACAAATTTTTATAGATCGAATTATTTAAGACTATCAAGAGGGGTGGCCGCTCGATCGCCTTAAAATGGGACACACTGGATTGGGGCAAAAATAAAATTTGCCTCAGTCTAGAAGAACCCCTTTTTCACTGACGAAGCATATATTTATTTTTATACATTTTTAACAAATACAGCGAGGATGCTTCCCAGCAGACTATGTCTGTCCCCACGTCAAATGTAAATAAATACTTGCTAAGTGATCCCCTTGAATAATCAATTCCACCAATGTTTCAAATCCTCTTGTGATGACATTCATCGTCCAACTGACAATCTCTTACCCCCTTATCCTTGAGTGGTTCCGGACCTTAATAAACAGTGATTTATTAGTAATAAGAAAAGTATTTCCGGGATGTGGCAGTATTCGGCTTTATAACGATAGTGATGAGAGTTGAGTATGCCAAGTTCTACACGTGCCGAAGCCTCAGCATCCATATTTAACCCCTATACTTGTAAAGCACTGTAGTATAAAAACAGATACAACACTTTATTCCTTATCCAAAGGTCAGGGAACTTGTCGAGTTCATTAAAAAATGTAAATTATGTTGCTACACCTTTTTATAGATCGAATTATTTAAGACTATCAGAAGGGGAGGGGACGCACGATCTTGCCGAGTCGCAAAATACGCTTAAATATGATATTTTAATTCATGCAGATTTCGTATTTATTATTACAGTATCAATTTTATATTAAATTAGGTTGGTGCAAAAACAATGTCATTTTTTACAGAGGTTGAACATCATAAAAACGGCATTATTTTTGCATCAACCTAATATATTGTACCAATATATTGTACCAATATATTGCACCAATACACAGTAGTGATTTCAAAAGGAAAAGTAAACGACTTAGGCGCCATCAGCTTGAATCGAAACCTAACCATTTGGCGTTCTAACCGTGTGCCCTACCGTTCGAGCTAACTTGACATAGAGACAAACTTTAAAACTTGAACAAATTTTAGCTATGATTAATTTTACGCATGTGCAAACTACCACAAACTACCACAAGTTGAAATGAATATTTTGCCTTTCAACTTGCCGACTTCTGTACGCGTTATCTATCCATCCAAACAAAGATTTTACTCGCCATGAACAATTTCCTGTTAATTTCAGTATTATGTGACAAGTACTTTAATAGTTTATCGGTTAGATATTTATAGACAAACACACACATATACATCTACTGTTTTATTTATATAGATGTTTTATTTATATAGATGCGTGAGATTTTTTTACACTGGTGGGGCCAATGGAAAGTCCACAGTGGTATTCGTAATACATATAATATATCAAATAGATGATAAAAGGCTATATTCCAAATTTCCAAATACATTTATTGATTAATATAATAATTAAATGAATGATTTTGCGCTACGAAACAGTTACTGTCAAGAATTGTAGGTGTCAACGTAATTAAAGGAATAAATTGGAAGATGGTCAACATCATTAAATTTGGAATATGTTTGCCATTTATTTGCTACTATATATATATATATATCACAAATATATATATATATTCTACACGTGATGAGGCATGACCACACACACACACACACACACACACACACATATATATATATATATATATATATATATATATATATATATATATATATATATATATATATATAATCCGAAGTTATTATTTTCCAGAGGTAAAGTAACCAATGAATTATAACAAGATTAATAGAAGAGTGCTCAATGCAGAAGTGAAGAAAAGTATACTTTTTATGTGTTTTTACATAAGCAGTAATATCTTGCTACATAGTTATTAGCATGTTTCGGTCAATTAGTTTTTGGTAACTAGAGACCTTTTTGGGCGATACAGCTTATACGAAAGCAAAGTTT
>NC_136499.1:12656528-12669028 GCF_053919585.1 Euprymna scolopes | reverse complement strand
ATGTATACATATATATATGTATATATATATGCATAGAGGAATATACACATATATATCCATATATATATATATATATATATATATTTATATAAAGAGATTTATTTATGTACATAATATATTTGTATATATATTTATTTTTACATACAAATATATTAATATATAATATATGCCTATATGTTTATATATTTATTTATACACAAACAAACCTATATATATATATATATATATATATATATATATATATATAATGGGTGTGTGTGCGCGCGCAGGAGACAGCAAATGTGAATGTAAGAATCTTAGTAATTCCTATTTTTGGCATTCGCTCAACTAAAAAACAAGATGGCCTGAGTATATTGTTTTATATTGTTTTCATTTTTGTTTTGTATGTTTCAAAATAAAGAAACCCAACAACAACACCAGCAAAAGTTCCATCTTGTTAATAGAAGGTTACATTGATGTTTTCATTTCTTAAAAGTTTGTTTGTGTTTTGTGTGTGTGTGTTTTTTTTTTAATTTTGTTTGTTTCAATGTTTTATGCCTTCTGAAATTAGACGCAGACATTTTTGATAACTTAAGACTTTTAAGCCGTTTTCTCAGACATGAAACACCCAATCCACCTCCACCCGCCGCAAAAGAAAACATGTCTGAAACTTGGCCAATGTTTGTAAGGCCCCATCTTGAAGTGCGTTCGGTTTCTCTGCCTCGTGGCATAGCAATATTTCATCAACCCGTTTTTTAATTTCATAGTGCTGCTTGAAAAGTTAAGGGGTGATTGTTTAAACGGATGAATACCGTTATTGAATATGATATTGCCGTGCGTAATCTGTCTCATGCCATACATGCAGAAACCCAATCGTCGTAATAGTTCCAGAAATATTAAAGTTAACTAGGGTCACTCATACCTCAATTTCTAATCGTTCCTCCCGGACTTACCGAATATCTTTATCTTTAGTATTTTTAATACCTTTAAAACGACTAAACTAAGACAACCATGCCAAATTTTCATGAATAACACTCGTCTAACTGAAACCACTATCAATAATTCCCTCCACACTTTATCTGTGCCTAAACCTAAACTTAGATTCCACGAACAGTAGAACTGCACGCGTGTGGAAATTTTTCCGTCTGCCTACTTTCCAGCTGGTTGTCTTCAAGTCCAACATAAACAAATTCTTGATCAGCTGTTCCCTTTAGTAATCCAATGTACCAAATGGCCACTACTAGCGATTAATATGATATTGTCGCATTGGCTACATTACATTAATTAACCCTTATCTTCGAGTGAGCTCCTGGCCTTGACAAGTGGTGACTCCTTTGAAAAAAAAAAAAGCTTGATTGCTGAGCGTTCCTTCTCGACTTAATAAACATGTTTCTTTAATTAAAGCGTCTTTAAAATGGCTAAATTGAGACAAACTGATAGAAGACGCTAATTATTTTTTTTATTTTGATCTTCGTTTTAATTATTAACTAGTAAGAGGAGAAAGAGAGAATAGATCGAAATCACTAATTAGTTATATCTTGTAAACCTATGTTATTGCATCGCAAAACGCCTGTGTGCTTTAAAAACGGAATAATATGACTCGGAAATGAATATATTTGTTTAAAATAGCTGAATAGTATTGACAACAGTAATCCAGTAATATAATCTATCAGTTAGCTTGATCTGGTAGCAGCAGATTTTCATCTATTTTTAGGTTATTTACATATAATCAGACAAAAATAGAATCACATTTGTTTTTATAGTCAAAGACATGAACTTTACCGAAGTTAAATGGTGCCATTTCTTGGATGTCATAGCTTTAATGATTAGTAGCATTATTGAGGATTTTAATTGAATTAGAAGTAAACATATTTTATATCGGTACGATTCTATATATTTCAGTAGTCTTTTTCTTGTCAAATCCGAATTAAGCTTATATTATTTCTAACTACAAAAGAAATGTTTATTTAATTTTTCTTACATTTTAACTATAATTATCGGATTAAAAATATTCTTTATATTTTCCGTAAAATATATATTGGTTCGAAGTAGCTCTTGGTTACTTAATTAGAATAATACAACCTAGTCAATGAATCTTGGCTACTTAACTAGAATAATATAACTAGTCAATGAATTAAAGTAAAATTATGTGACGTCATAACCGTTTTAAAGATTTCTTGTTATTCCCAGCTATCTAAATTATATACTAGATGATCCATTCGCTCAATACCTAACAATGGTCTATTCCAGTTTGATCAATAGATGAATGCACAATCCTCCATAGTTATAGATGAAAAGGCAACTTTTGTTTAATTAATCGTATTAAAGGAATAAGTATTATATTTCGGTTTTAAATATCTCCAAAATTAGATTTGTCGTTAGCTAGAGAAAGCAGTAGTGGTAGCGAATATTGTTTGTGAGTATTAACCTTCGTTTGAATAAAAGATAAAACCAGCAACACACTTTGAGGAATCACAATCTGAAAGAATAGTCACTGACGAAATTTGTCGTATACTATAAAACCTCAAACACAGCGTTTTTAAGTATTTTCTTTAAATTAAATGATTAGTAAACTGAATAAATCATAGACTTTTGAAATAGCAAGTATTGCTGATATATATATATATATATATATATATATATATATATAAAGTGTGATGACTTAAACTCTGACATTTGCAAAATATTATGCTTATCTATTTCTGGCCTCAAAAGTCATTTGCGCTAATGTGCAGAGCCTATCTTACACACGAATAATGACATAGCAAGAAAAACGGACGGTTGCGTCAATTCTGTTGGCTGGCGTGAAAAGCCAATTGCGAACACATCCAATTCGAGGGGAAATATGGAAGGGGAATAGGTCATGAATTAAAAGAGGTACTCACGCTCGAAACCTAGAGGACAGTTACCATATATATATATATATATATATATATATATATATATATATATATATATATATATATATATATATGCGTGTGTCTGTGTGTGTGCTCATATATAAGAGTGTATGTTTGTTTTTATATGTGTCCTACTGAAAGCAGTTTTATTTATATTTTATTAACAATTTGAAGTTATTTTGGAGTGGAATTTGAAGCTCATGTTCTATATTTATACTGTATAAAATATTTTTTTACCGGATCCATTATATAAACAAAGAAAATTGCTCCAGGAAAATGCCAACTTCGGACCATTACCTCGTGATGTGGATTACTTAAAATACAGTTTGGATCATTTTACCACACGGCTATCAAAGACATTCACTTCGGATTTTACCATGCAATTTGGATGTGAATTTTTATATCCTTTTCATTAATTTCCCTTACTCTATGACATTTAAATACTTAAAAAAAACTTTTACTTACGATTTTCCATGTCTCACTGACTTTAGCAAATAAGGTATAAACCATTATAACTATTTGCTAATATTTTCTCTGAAGAGATGGTAGACATCGAAATCCTTTAGGATAAGGAGTTATAATATTTCAAATGTATTCGTTGTCTTACATAGAATAATAAAAATCTTTTGATATGAAATTTACATATTTCACGTCATAATTTTTTTATTTATTTAATGAATAAAATTTTATATATATATATATATATATATATATATATATATATATAAAATTTTATATATATATAGTATAAATAAATTAATAAAAACTGAAGGAAGTGTTCAATACTGTTATAGAGCAAATATGCGTTTTATTTTTTATTACCGTATCTTTCTGTTAAGTTACAGTATTGTTTCAGCTACCCGGCCGTTTTTTTTTTGCCGTGTGCAGCTTCCTCAGACTTTTACAGAAATGTTCATTATTATGGGGTGAAAGAGTGAATGAGGTCAGGGAGGGGTGCGCATAATAACGAACATTTTACGTAAAAGTCTGAGGAAGCTACAGACGGCCAAAAAACGGCCGGGTAGCTGAAACAATAATGTAACTTAACAAAAACGTATATATATATATATATATATATATATATATATATATATATATATATATATATATATATATACAGGGTGGGTCACTTAAATGTAGCCCAAAAATGTAGTCGAGAGGAGGAACATTCTTTTACTGTTTAAATTACCTGTCGTGTTATAAAATATGCTGGAAGTGCTCCACGTTGACATCTATGTATTATCGTGCACGTTTATCGATGTTTGCAGATACTACCTGTAGATCTTCTCTGGTGATTCTCCTGATAGCGTTGGATATGTTCTCCTTTAGTTAGTCTGCATTGTGAGGATTATTTGCGTAAACTTTTTATTTTAAAATCCTTCAAAGATAAAAAATAAAAAATGATAAGAAGTCTGGGGAACGTGGTGGCATTAACCCTTTGTTTATTGTTCTTTCTTCTGTAAACATGTCATGAACTCGTGTTAGTGATGAGTGAGGTATGTGGCATGTAGCGCCATACCAGGTTTGTCCTAACCAACAAACTAGTCGAGGGTGTGGAGTTATAGTTATAATGTGTTTCGATGTATTGCATTTGTTGTGGAAAACGATTAGTTTGTTTTTTATTATTGGAGTCTAAATGTTGGACGTTTTTATTAATAATATTTGTAAATATTTATTCGTTTACTGTACAGTTATGGTGGATTTGATTCCGATAAAATAGTTTTATGTATTAGGTGTAGGTTTTGATTTTGATTTAAATTGCTCAATTTGTTGGCCAAAAATATGTTTAGCAAATCCATTTTTGGAATTTGTTTCGATATTGATAAAGTCACTTTGCAAAATAGTTGGGAAAGAGATAATGAAGTTGGCCCGAGTTTATGGGGTTTGTATCCAAAGAGACATTTCCTGAGATAATTAAGGGTACACGGATTACAATTGCTGTCTTGTTTTTATAAGTTTATATTTATTAAACCATCCAAAAATTTTAATTTTTACGGCTGAACTTAAATGCTGAAGAATTATGGCAATTTTTTCAACGTGTTGATAGCATTATTATTTTTGGTAAGAATAAGACTGTCATCAACATAATAATCGAAATGATTAGACTGGTGTTTTTTATTAGACTAAATATTTTATATTGGAAGTTACACATACAATAAGTACTAAATGTTGGTCCTAGCAGAGAACCCTTGGCAACTCCATCTTTATTTTATTTTATTTTTTTTTTTTTTTGCATAGATGATCGTAAAAGCGAATTTCCGTGGAACAAGCTAACACTATTTTATGTTGGAGTAAATTTTAAGGGAGCAGTTATTAGGGTTCTTATATAGCAATGTAATTTATGTCAATAAAATAAATTTTAATCCTGAAATGCTGTAAAGCGAGAAAAATAACTTCACAAATGAGTTACTAATAAAATACACACACGAAAACACACATTATCTATGATGATAATCCGAACGAATTTAGAAGTACTTAGGCATACAGTAGTTATGACGACTACATCAGCCAGTTCCTGCCAGAAGCAAGATTATTAATTAGAAAGATGGAAAGTATCCAAACCCGAATTGGTAGACATGAATGCCTATTTTCCTCAACGAGTCACACACACACACACACACACACACACACACACACACACACACACACACACGCACACACACACATACATATATATATATATGTTATTTATTTTTGTTTTTGCGATACATTTTTGAATGAATTCCCTTTAACCAATTTGGTACCCCCCATATATATATATATATATATATATATATATATATATATATATATATATAGATATACCGCTCCCCATGTGGTGGAACCAAATTAGTTAAAGGGAAAATTATTCCCAACTCGCATTTAGGTAAAATGCACTTTCGTAAATAATTGAATTCATTAAAAATGTGTCGTAAAAATAAATAACATCTAAATAAATCGCGATATATCCAAGCGGTCGGTGAGATGGGCCAGCGGATAAAGAGGTCAGACTCATTACCGTGGGGTCTCGATTTCGAATCTCGCTAGATTCAGCCACTGATGAGTCGTAGACGACAAACCATGTGTTAGTGGATAATTACATTTTAAAGACAATATATTCAGAGTGGCTTAATCTAGCGAGTAATTAGTCTGACCTCTTTATCCGCTGGTCCATCTCGCCGACTGTTAGGATATATCGCGATTTATTTAAATGTTATTTGTTTTTGTTTTTACGACACATTTTTAATGAATTCAATTATTTACAGAAGTGCATTTTTACCTAGAAGCGATATATATATATATATATATATATATATATATATATATATGTATGTATTGAACGTAAAAGATATATTTTTCAGAAGGTCTCAACGTGTAGGTAAAGGTAAATTATATAAAAACCAGCAGTTCTGATGTTTATTTATATATATATATATATATATATATATATATATATATATGATGTCATAGTTTCATGTATTTTTAGAACTTTAATAGAGCCTTCAGATGATAGACTTCAAATAGAGTCGCACATGAAATATATATGTACATATGAAGCCGAGAATATATAGTGATAACCGGGCCACAATTTGTTTTCATTCTTGCGGTTAACCGTATTTTTTTTTTTTTTTTTGAGCACGCATTAGATATTACAAACGTATTACATATTTAGGTTTCAAACGACTTCTTTTCATTCGAAAAGAAAAGAAAACTATTTTTTTCACATTAAAAACGCACAAAATATTTTTAAGTCTTTGTGTGTTTTTTTCAAATCAATCATCCCAGGGAAATTTGTATAATGTTGGCATTTCCTTCCTTATTTTTCCAATCCAGTTAGAATATTATTGCCCTAGTCACTTTAAGAACTCGGTCTCTATTGTTGAGCACTCAAAGTTGAAGTTAAAAGTCGGTGCCTTAAGCTGACACGCGCATATCATGCCAATATAATACTTAGGTAACAGTCTTGACATTTATAATTAAGTGCTTAAACTTCAACTATGTGTCTCGCGGTTAACGTTGGCCGTTTGGATTTGTTCCTTGCTAATAGAGTCATAGATGGTTTCGTTACTAAGTTCAAATCTCTCGGCGGCGGTGACATTCTGCATTAATGATTTACCGAAAGGATTAAACACTAGTACCTTTATTAGAAAAAAAGAATAAGTATAGTAATTTATATATAGCAGGACCTTTGGGATTCCACAAGGAACTGATTCATCTGTAATATATTGATGTTGGTATTTTGTAGATATTCAACGCAAACGAAGACGTTCTGATATTATTCTGTCTATTTTGTTAAATGTGCAAAAGTATTTATCCAAGCAAGCAGGGGCTCCCGGCATAGCCAGGAAGTAAAATACGATTAAATATGATATTTTAATTCCTGCAGATTTCGTATATATTATTATAGAGTTAATGTTCTATCGATTTTTATGTATTATAAAGTTGCGATTTCAAAAATAAAAAAAAATATATCTAATGACTTGGGTTCATCAGCTTGAATCAAAAGCAAATTCCAAATTTATATGTATATATAACTTTATTTCCTTCAACTATAACCGAAACACAAACCAAAATTATTCTTGATAAAATGTATCGAAAAAATAGATCAGTAACGTATCATAAGCTAAAATATACCCGAAACCAAGACTTATGAAGAATTCTTGGTAAAATTATTTTTTTAAAATAGAGTATTGGAGTGCAATTAGCTACAATTGAAACCGAAACCAAAACCTATGAGGAATTCTTGGTAAAAGTATTCATAAAAAAATAGATGACTTAGCTGCCATCAGCTATATTCGAAACCGAGACCAAAATTATGAAGAATTCTTAGTAAAATTTTTTTTTTTAATTAAATGACTTGAGGGCTATCAGTTATAATTGAAACTGAAATCAAAACTTATGAAGAATTCTTGGTAAAATTATTTATTACAAGAAATGGCAGTACATAACAATTAAACGACCTGTGCATGTGCGTGTATGTGTGCGCACGCGCGTGTGTGTGTTTCATTAAATGATATAGACGGATTTTGCCTAATTCTTGTTTTCGATCATTTCCATCATTCGAGTAACGCTCTTTACTTCTGGCAAGAACTGGCTGGTGTAATTGCCATATATTTCGTGAATCCGAGTACTTTCCAATACTTCTGGATTCATCGGCAGAAATAGATTAATTTAACTGGTTTTGAACACTTTATATACAGTTTTTTTATCGTCCGTGTTTTTTTTTTATTCCGCGTGTATATTTTTTCATCGGTTAATTATTTTAATAATTTTATAAATATTTATTCTGACGTTGGGAAAGAGCACATATTGAATTAATAGAAAATATTTTTTTTTACTGAAATATGCTTAAGAGAAAAAATGCTGCCTACATATAGGTAAATACACGTGTACATTTACATACACACACAAACATATATATATATATATATTTTATATATATATTTTTTACATAGATATCACTACTTATCAAGGCCAAGAGAACACTCAAGAATAAGGGCTAAAAAGTGTACAGTAGACAATTGGGCAATATAGTAATCGTTAGTAATGGATATTGTGTAGATGTGTTAACTTATATGGAACGGCTCATCAAAAACTTGTTTACTTTAGACTTGAAGACAACCATATTGTAGTCAGTTGGAAAGCAGGAAAACGGAAGACAATTCCATAGGCGTGTATATCCACACACACACACACACACACACACACACACACACATATATATATATATATATATATATATATATATATATATATACATACACATGCACACACATCTATAATATAAAGCTGAATGACTGTGTGTGTGTGTGTGTGTGTGTGTGTGTGTGCGTGTGTGTCTGGTCACGAATAACCATATAGGATATGGTTGACTACTTTAAAAAACTGATTACATATAATGATAGAAGATGTATCGAGACACAGGAATGGGTATGTTTTATCTGGCAGAACGGTGGTTCATTAAAATTATGGGGTCTGCGTTCGCGCCTGGTCCGCAAAGTATGGAAATAAAAAATTTAAAAATTAAAAAAAAAAACGTTTACAAGTGTTTTTGATATAGATGTACATAAGAATACTTTGATAAGTATGTTTTAACTTAAATAGGGATGGTATAATAAAATTGTGGGGTCTGCGTTCGCGCCTGGCCTCCATAGAATGGAAATAGGTACAAGCTTTAATAAAGACTTTTCATATCTATCTGCGTAAGTATACTTTTATAATTATGTTTCAGTTTGAAGAAATATGGTATAATAAAATTATGAGGTGTTCGTTCGTGCCTGACCTCCATAGAATGGAAATATGTCACAAAGTTTAACAGGGTTTTTTTAATATAGATCCACAGAATATTGTGATAAGTGTTTCAGTGTGAACAGGTATGGTATAATAAATTATGGGTTTTATCTATTTTATTTTTACTTTCATCATATTTTGCTTTGGTTTTGATACCCCCAAATTCAACCCAAATTTACAACCCTTCCTTTTCATAACCTATCATACTTTCATAAATCAGAGTCCATTTTCTGTAGGCTGTTTTGTAACCCAGTCAACGACGGCTACTTTTTCTAGTATGTATATATATATATATACTAGCTGAAATACTCGGCGGTGCCAGGTTGTATTTGATATACTTGAATATTCCGTCCTCATATAATTTTGATTACAAAACCTTAATTCATAATGGCTTCTTTTTCCACGTCCCCTATGATGTAGGGGCAGTAAGTGTATATTATTTTATAGAGGTCTCGCCAGTAGCCTTGTCATCTTTCCTAGTATAATGTTTGTTTATTTTGTCATTCTTCTTTCAAAATATCAAAGTATGATGTAAGGATTGGAATTATTATTTTATATTATAGTTCATATCGGAAAACTGTAAAATATCCTTTATCTTAAACTATTTAATGTGCAACATATATATAAAAATGACATCAGTCATTTATTTTGTTAATTAAATAATTGAAATTTAGTTTCAAGCAGTGCATATCTTAACACTGGTAAATCTACATGTAGCATTAGTTTTGAAGAAACTCTACATAAAGAACATTTTGAGTGAGTTCAATGACAAGTGCGTGAATGTAGTTTTATTTTCAATACTTTCAACCAACATACAACTGGTCATGAGAAAGGAAGGTGTTTACAGTTTAAGTCCAACAATTTTGAGGTTTCGTCCTTGAGTATTATTTATAGGCATGACAAAACTAATTTTTATTGGTAATTGTAAACGTTTGAACTGAAATAGTATGCCAGAAAGAATAAAGGGAATCTGAAGAATTAACACAGTTTCACCTTTAAAATTTCTAGTTATTATAATGGCTTCTAGAACATTAGTTTCCAAATATTTTGCTGCTAACCGTATGCCATTACACGGTTTAAGTTGATCAATATTTTTTAATAATATTACTGGAGCTTTCTTCAATAGCAGGTTGTGATATTGCATTCCAGGCGGTTGTAGTGAATTGGACAGGAAATGCTCCTGCTTGATCTCCATATATAATGCAACCAATGGATTGATAACTCTTGCAAAACATTATCATCGATCATATAAACGGCATCACTTTTAAGAGCCAAGATTGCTCTTTCACGAAGCCACGCAACATTGTGGAAAATTTTAGCAATATCTATGAAAACCTTAGTCATCAAATGAATTTACCCTCTGACCACATTGTTATTTGTGCAATTGAAGATCTCCTTATAATAATATTCTCCAAACTAAAACCCCAAAACGTGGTTACCACGCAGTATTGCAGAAGTGCCGGATGTTCATATCACATTTTAAATGGAAAAAATTATTGGAGACTACAACGTCTTCTTAGACCTATCTCTCTATTTTTTCTATCTAATGATTAACTTGTAGTAATATCATAATTAAATATTAATAATGTAAGGTGCTGCTGTAGGATGATTTCGGGATACAACGTAAAAGGAATAGAATTATACTTACAATATTATTATGACTTGGTAACTGCTGCTTGGCCCTTCTACCAGTGCGGGGAGGATAAACATAAACTTTACAACATTTATTGTTTTTGAACAAATTCAAATTTTATTTAATTTCGTTTAAACATAATGGACAAGAGAACTTTTGTTTATGTTTGAATGATTGCTTTTGTGCTAACTTTCATTTAGTTGATTTTAGTCTCGTGGCGATTTTGGATTTTTTTATACGTTTTCGGGTAACGATTATCACAGTGACATTTGGGGCTGATAAGTCGTTTACCAGATATGAAAAGATGTGATATTCAATGTAAAATCTAATGTAATCCCGGGCAACCATTTTGTTTTCACAACAGAGTTATTATTAATGCACATGCGTGTAACTGAAGCAAACAACAAAAAATATTTTTCATCCCCTCTAATGGAAAAAAATGGGGTGTTTATTTCGAGAGCCGTTCTTAACATAGTGAGGTTTGAGTGTTTATTCTGAAAGCCATTCTTAACATGGGGACATTGGGGATGTTGATTACGAAAACCGTTTTTAACATGAGGAGGTTGCGTGTGTTTATTGGAAAAGCCGCTACGCATGCGCAATACTAATTTCTCGGTTCTAAAAAAAATGGCTGCCAGGGATTACATTGTTTTATGCTGGATAACAAATGTTTTTATATGTGGTAAACGACTTATCAGTCTCAATTTAAGTGTGATATTCGGTTTCAGCATACCCGAAAACTTATACCAGTCGAAATTTCAAATGTGAACGGTGAGTTGAAGTTAATGTGAAAAATATCGAAAAATTTTACTTAAAAAGTGTTATTGAAATTAATATACGTTTCCTCCAAATTTAATGATTATTTTTATTTTATTTGTTACGAAAATGTCTATATTGTATTAAAATAAACCTTTATTTAGTGATGGCATACTTTTTTTCTTAATAATTGGAATTTAATAAGTGTGTAAGGAAAACTTTCTAAAAAAACAAAACTTAAGAATTTTTGTTTAAAATTAATATTGTTTATCTAATCGATGAATGAATAAAAATATATATAGAGAGAGAGGGAGAGAGCGAGATAGAGAGAAACAGAGAGAGAGAATGTCTTCGGAAAAAAAGGATAAAGTATTTATATAAAAATTTAAAGTAAAAAAAAAATTGTCTAAAAGGAACAAGAGTAATCATTCAATTTATAGAAAAATAACATAATCAAAGTTAGGCTAAAGTATAAATATTTCCAATTTCAGAATCTCGTGCAATATCTATTTAGAAGAAAGAAAAAAGTAACACAGAAACCTGACATTAGCTTAAGTAAGTTTTGCTATCAAAACTGTACAAAGAATTTGTCCTAAAGAAATGTATGATTTTTTTTCTTGAGTTTTGTCTTCGTTCGTGAATGTTGGTTCGTTGTTTTTGTTTTATGGCATATCAACCCTTTTCAGGTTATTTAACGCTGAATCCAGTAATTTTGAAGAAAAATTTTAATAGAATTTTTTTTTTCAAGTCGGTTTCTATTTAACCCATAATTGGACCCTAACAGGTACTACCACTTCGGGTCAGAGTGGACCTGGGAGCAATAGCATTTAAAGGGTGACTCCACACTCCTCAGACCTGGGGCCTCACCATCGGATATAGTTTAAGGTCATATCCAGGACTGCGTTCGTGAAGGCTTTTCGGTAAAAAGTAATTGTAAACGGGTGAAGCATGCATGGTCACCC
>NC_136499.1:12629028-12651528 GCF_053919585.1 Euprymna scolopes | reverse complement strand
TTGCATCAGCCGGCACCATGGCGAAACGCCAAAAACTTCATTACTCTGTGAGACAAGCTATTGTGAAGCTGCACACCATTAGAGAGATTTCAGAGAACGAAACGTTCAAAGAGTGTTGTAGGCAGGGTTGTTAAATCCTATAATAATACTGGTAATGTAGATCGTGTTTTTAAAACCGGCAGACCCCGCAAAATTTCGGCAAGAGAAGATCGAATAATCCAGTGTATGTCATTAAAGGAATGTTTTAAGTCTTGCACAGAAATTAAAAATAGTTATGAATAGTACCTCATGTGTTAATGTTTCAAGACAAAAATAGGGCTGTTGAATCGAACTCCGTGGAAGAAACCACTTGTTTGTTTGAAGAATAAGAAGAAGAGATTAGAGTTTGTAGACAGGTGTGTAATTTGGACATCTGAAAATTGGGCAAAAGTATTTTTCAGTGATGAAAGCAAGTTTAATTTATTTGGAAATGATAGAAAAAAAGCAATGTAAAGAGACGTATTGGTGAAAGATTAAGTGCAAAGTGTACTAAGAAAACTGTCAAGTTTGAGGGCGGAAGCGTTATGGTATTTGAGATGTTTTCTAGCCAAGGTACAACGTCCCATGTCCGGTTAAAAACTCGTGTGAATGCGCAGATCTATAAATACATTATTCAAGATCATGTTGTGCCAATCCTGCCGAATTCAGGTTTACCTTTATGCAAGATAATGCCCCATGTCACAAGGTAAAGGTGGTAATGGGTTACCTTAGCGAGCAAATTTCGAAATTATTGATTGGCCACCGCAAAGTTCTGACTTAAATCCAATAGATAATCTTTGGAAGACGTCAGGAGTGAGAGTTATGGAAAGAAATCCCACTAACACTGAGGATTTGTGAGTGAAGCTTCAAGAAGAATGGTCTAAACTTAGTATCGCGGATTGTCAAGAACTGATTCGTTCTTGCTGTCGAAGATGTGCAGCTGTCATTGGGAGTAAATGTTCATTTACTAAATATTGATTGCACATGTTTTTTTTTTGTTTTTCTCAATTTTGTCCCCTACATTTGGACGTTCCTATTTTGAAAATAAATAAATTATTGTTATAATTCTTTTTCAGTTCTTTGCAAATAATTCAAACTTTAGTATTTTATTATGGATTATAACGACTACCAGTTGTTAAAATTTCAGCTTTTCAAAGGTGTTATTTGTACCAAATATTAGGTTTTAAAATTGTATCCCTTAGTTTTGGACGCTACTGTATATATATATATATATATATATATATATATATATATATATATATATATATATATATATATATATATATGAACCCGTCGTTGACTGGGTTCAAAAACAGCCTACAGAAAATGGACTGTGATTGATGAAAGTATGATACGTTATAAAAAGGAGGGGGTTGTAAAGAGATAGGTTTTGATACTCAAAGATTTTACCCTAAGCAAAATATGATGAAAGTTAAGATAATTTTCGCGAAAATATATTTTTTTATATCAACTTTGTTTCCATTCGTAGCCAAGAGTGACCAACAAAATGATGTTTCCTTACAAAGAGAAAATGTTATATATATATATAATAATATAAATATACAATAAATAAATGTTATCATAGTCAATAAAAGTTACTTTTATGGTAAAAAAGTTCATTGGTTTGTATTTTTAAGTAGTTTGTAAAAAAAAAAAAATTTAAATCACGGACCGGTTTAAAAAATCAAAATGGCAGCGACTTTGAAATAGAGAGCCCCGTTATAAATTTGAAGGAGCATTCTGTGTTAACAATTTAAGAGAGTTCCGTCAACGTAAGGAATATTTATAAACATATTTTAATGTTTTCCGTTATTTTGTGCTTGAGGAATATTCGATTATGGCATGTGTAGTTTATATAAAAATTCATTTAAGTAGTTATCGCCTCAAATTTCGTTTTAATTTCGGTTCACTGAAATTATTTCAAGTAAAGTGCATTAAAAACTATTTCAAAACAAAAAAAAACATGAACTGAACTTTTATTGACTATGGTAACATTTATTTCTTGCATATTCATTTTTTCGGGTAGTCGTTTGTGGGCTTTTCTGCTAAACACTCTTACTAAATAATATCGACGAAATATCGAAAAACAAAGAAACAAAAACAGTTTTGAAAAATAACGAAGCTTTACTTACTTTAGTAAAATAATCCTAAACAGCAAAATGGGATATTGAAAAAGTAAACACGTAATTACTTTTTAGTTTTTTAAAGCAAAGAATCGATATAGATATGAATAAGAAGAAAATGGCACCCTTTTCAAGCAGAACAGCTTCGTTTCAGTTTTACAGTATTGAACGGTGCAGTATTGCGCCGTCGGATTCTTGGCCGTACTATTGTAATGTAAAGAACACGCAGAAAGGGTTGTAATCAACTGAATTCCTTCTAGTACACTGACAAAAAAAGCTTAAACAGATATATAAATAAAAAGGTTATGTAAATGTTTTTAAAAGACACTTAATCACGTGAGCAGGATTTTTTCCTCCTTTTGACAAGTAACGTTCTTATTTTTTATTATTTATCTATTTTCTATTTTCGAAAGAGTGTCACGTGCAAATGGAGAAAGAAAACACAGTTATGCAAAATTTGTGTCGAGAATTGTCTAAAGTTCCGACTTATTTTTTGGCTTTCACTTTAATAATAACGTGAATTTATGAGGTGAATTTATTCGACACAATATGATTCAACTCAAAAAAATAAATAAAATCTAACGTGAAGTAAGATTAAAGTTAAGGTGTTATTGTTGATCCTCACCCCTTTTAAAACCCTTGTTACACTTTGTGACATATTTACACTCTATGGAGGTCGGGCCTGAACGAACACCCCATAATTTTATTATACCATATTTCTTTAAACTGAAACAATTATCAAAGTATAATTACGCAAATAGATAAGAACAGTTTTCGTTACAGTTTGTGCCATATTTCCATGGAGTACAGGCGCGGTATTAAATGTAACGTTAAATTCTTTTAAAAAAATAAATAAAAAAGAGAAAGAGAGAAAGAAATTGAGACATGTGCATGTAAGTTGAAAAAAAATACTCGAATTGAAATCAAAACTAAAACCAAAAGACAATGAGTCAAGTACGATAACCATTAGGCCAGCTGTCTACGGATTTTAAAAGTGTTTTCAAACCTACTTATTCTTAACATAAGAAAATGTGGACGATTCACGCATGCGCAGTCGTGAAACAGTTGACAAACAGATAAAAATCCGATGACTGAAGTATCAATATTTCTAATTTTGATATCCTAGTAGCCCTTTATTTTTTCCAGATGAAAACCGATTAAAAAGATGTCCACGTGTCTGAATACTCTATATAGCAAATTCCAAGTCTGTAGACTAAAAATTCTTGGCGTATGTAGATTGAAAGTGGTCCTCACACACATTCTTACTTTCGTATATATATATATATATATAGATAAGAAGCTAATCATATCTTTTTGAAGCATTGTTACGTGAGGGAAAATTTGAAAATGTTAAAAAACTAAAGAATAGTGTGTAATTTCTACGACATTCCCTGGCATTTATGCAATCATGAACGACAACTATTTTCTAAGGTTGAATTCGAAAAAATACAAAATTAAGTAATGATACATATTTTTTTATTAATTGAAAAATAATATTTTAATTATTTATTTTTGTTTTCATTTTAACAATATAAAAGTAATTATTTTATCTTATAAGGTTATCATAAACGCTCTGATCCCCATCTGGCATCAATTGAAATTGATGGCTCTCGTCTAGGGGAGGCTCCATGTTTTGATAAGCTTCTGTGTTTGACCTTTACTCCTGACCTGAAATGGAACACGTACATCAAGTCAGTTGCCAAGGTCGCGAGAAAATTGGTAGGATCCATTCGCCGCTCCAGAAGATATCTAACTGCTGATGCAATTCTCTATTTATATAAAAGCCAAGTACGTCGAAGGATGGAGTACTGCTGCCGCATCTGGGCAGGAGCTGCTGAAAACAGCTTATCCTGCCTTTACAGAGTACAAAATAGACTTCGTGGCTTAATTGAGGATGCATTTTTCTCTACCCTGCAACCTCTCTTCCACAGAAGAGACGTTGCGAGCCTGTCTTTGTTTTATCGTTACTTTTATGATAAGTGCTCGTCTGAGCTCCAATCTCTGGCCCCCCTCGCCAATCTTTCGCGATAAACACCTGTCTAGTTAAAACCACTGTCAAAATTTCCCCCCACTTTTTATCTGTGCCAAAACCAAACCGTAGATGCCATAAATAAAGCTTCTTTCTTAGAAGTGCCCGCCCGTGGAACTCACTTCCGTTTGCCTGTTTACCACCTGACTATAACTTGGATCTCTTCAAGTCCAATATAAACAAATTTCTGATGACCCCCCCCCAGTTAAGTAAGACACTATCAAATCTCCAATAATAACGATTACTACGATACTATCCCATTGATTACTGTACACGCAATAACCCTTATCCCCGAGTGGCTTCCGGGCCTTGATAAGTAGTGACTACCATTTAACAAAATAAATAAGGTTAAGGAAATACATGAAATTCGAGATAGATCATTATCATAAAAATATAGAAATGATGAAAAAACAAATTATAACACAAGTTAATTATAATCAGCAGGTGCTTAAACAAGGAATACAATAAATGATTTGATCGATAGATTTTAAAGAATTCTTTTTCTCAGAAGAAAAACCAATACAGTGCTAATTATTGGTAGGACTTAATTAAAAAATTTGCAAATATTATAACAAACTATATTATAATATACTATATCATAATAACTATATTATAATATACTATATTATAATATACTATATTATAATATACTATATTAGCAAAATTTTTAATATCGACAGAGTTTTTATTATGTGTACAATGTACTTGAATCGATGCAATTTTTTAAATTCTATTTTCTGTTGTGAATTTTCCAAAGTGGCAATTGTTTTGCTGTTGTTTTTTTCTGGTGAAAGTAGTAATTACACACACACACACACACACACACACACACACACACACACACACACACACACAGTAGTAATTACACACACACACACGTACAAACGCGCGCACACACACACAAACGCACACACAAACACACACACACACAAACACACACACATACACACACATATACACACACACACAAACACATACCCACGCAAACACAAACACAAACACACACACACATACCCACACAAATATATGTAAAGGGTGATCCGAAAGTAAATCTCTATACTAAACAAATGAAGCATGCATGGTACCCCGTCAGAACAAGGCATAAAAAGCCCCAAATGTCCCCAGATGAGAACAGTAGTTCGATGAATAATAATACATATAACCAATCCTCATCTAAAAAATTCAGAAACATCAGAATTGTATTATGTTAAGCATTTAAAATATATTTAATAACTTCATATATACTGTTATCAATTCTCGGTTGCCGAAAATTTTCATTTTTTTTTTCATTGGTTTCAGTATGCATTATTTTATTGTCTATTTTTTAAACTAGGATTTGTCTTGAATCGAAGTGGAACTATGCATGCTTTGTAGGTGTTTGTACTTGTAAATTGAGCAACAATTCAAAAGACGCACGGTGAGGAAGCGGGAGAGGATAGTGGTTGTTAAACCAATAGAGCTAATAAAACTAATACTTAGTTCTACTCAAGTATTGGCCATTGTTAAAATAAATATTGAAAATGGATACATAAACTATTATATATCCTTATAGCATTTTTATGTGGATACATGAAATATATATATATATATATATATATATATATATATATGACCTACGATGTGTCATATGTTTCTTAATTCATATTTGACAAACCATGGACCATTCAGAATATGTTGCATAAATTGGTTAACTGGGCGTTCTCGATCTGATTATTCTTTTAACTGCATCGGCAACTTCGTTTGTACAGCATTTATGAATAGATTAGACTAACAGAATACACTGAAACACAAATCATGCGGAACAATACATATATACAAACACATATACACACAAACGCACATGTATATGCGCGTTTACACACACACACACACACACACACACATATATATATATACAGTGATGATCATATTTATTGGCACGGTAAAATAAAAGTTAAATTTTGTCTAATAAATTCTAAAAAAGGGATTAAATTAAAGAAAATAACAAAGTATATTATGTATTTTTAACTGGCCTTTCCGATGCAGCAATCGGATTTTAGAAAAAAAAAATAACAAAGGAACAACAAACATAATTGCAAAAAACCCTTGTTCAAAATTATTGGCACGGCTTTGTTTTTCTTTTAGTATCAGTATAATATCAATCAATTTCCGGTTTACGTGCTTTCTGAACTTTTTTATAGCCATATTATGCTTGTTTAACGCTAATTCAGTGAATAATTTTTTTCAGATAATTTTTAGATAGCGATTTATTTAAACTATTATAAGTGACTAAATTATAATTTTCAATCGCCATGGTTAAAACTAAGGAACACAGCGAAGACGTCAGGAAGCTTGTTGTAGCATGCCATACCAATGGGGAGGGCTATGATAAGATTTCAAAGAAGCTAAACCTTCCCAAATCCACTGTTAGAGCCATAATAAACAAGTTCAAATCGCAAGGCCACGTTATGAGTTTAGAGGGTAGAGGGAGAAAAAGGATTCTTTCCCCAAGAGATGAACGGAAAATTGTTCGACAAGTAAAACAAAACCCAAGGATCTCTGTTGGGGAGATTGTTGATGAACAGAGCACCTCTGGAGTGAATGTATCTCGACATACAGTTGGTAGAGTTTTGAAGAGAGCTGGTTTAAAAGCATGTCGTCTGAGAAAGACTCCCTTATTGAAGCCTATGCACCTGAAAGCAAGGCTAGCCTTTGCAAAACGTCATATTGATAAAGATGTTGCATTCTGGAAACGTGTTCTATGGACTGACGAAACGAAAATAGAGTTATTTGGCCATAATAAAGTGTCTTATATTTACAGAAAATCTGGCGAAGCTTTCCTGCCTAAGAACACCATACCCACAGTGAAGCACGGTGGAGGCAGTTTGATGTTTTTGGGATCCTTTGCTGCCTCTGGACCAGGGCGACTTGTTAAGGTCACAGGTAGCATAAAAAAGGAAGATTATGTTAAAATATTGGATGAAAACCTGAAAGACTCTGCTAAAGAGCTCTCACTTGGTCGTCGTTGGTGGTTCATGCAAGATAATGACCCAAAGCATTCGGCTAAACTGACTAAGAAATGGCTTGAGGACAATCATATTAATGTTTTGGAGTGGCCATCACAAAGCCCAGACCTTAATCCAATTGAAAATTTATGGAGAACATTAAAATTGAGGGTAATGCAAAGGAAGCCTAAGAATCTTATTCAATTGGAGGATTATTGTCAGGAAGAGTGGGCTAAAATTACTACTGAAGAGTGCAACAACTTGGTTGTAAACTATGAAAAGCGACTGAGGAAGGTAATCAAGGCCAAAGGCTATACAATTGATTATTAAATAAATCGTGCCAATAATTTTGAACAAGGGTTTTTTGCAATTATGTTTGTTGTTCCTTTGTTATTTATTTTTTCTAAAATCCGATTGCTGCATCGGAAAGGCCAGTTAAAAATACATAATATACTTTGTTATTTTCTTTAATTTAATCCCTTTTTTAGAATTTATTAGACAAAATTTAACTTTTATTTTACCGTGCCAATAAATATGATCATCACTGTATATATATATATATATATATATATATATATATATATATATATATATATATATATATATATATATATGTATATATACTTCAGAATAAAATTATCTAACAATCAACTGGTATGGCAACCTGTGATTATAAGTTTTACAAGATATTACTGGCAGTAATATTCTATAAGTACTATCCCACCTAAATAATAATTGCTCGATATACAAGATAGAACAAATAAATCAAATTTTAATTACATATATATATATATATATATATATATATATATATATATCAAATTTTAGTCATTTAATTTATTTCCAAAATTTATGACGTGAAATGTTTAAATTTCAAATAAAAAGATTTTTATTGTTCTATGTAAGACAAAGAATACATTTGAAATATTGATATTTCAATTTACTTAATGACTAAAATTGTATATATATATATATATATATATGTGTGTATATATTTGTATGTGGGGGTGTGGGGGTGTATATATATATATATATATATATATATATATATATATATATATAAACAGGCTCCTTCAACCTTTGACAGACTATCGATACCCACTAAGGGATGCCTGCGCGTGACATTTTTGTGGCAGGAGATGCACAATCGCCAACCACACCTCTCCTGAGTCGACAGTGTTAAATACCAGTGATAAGTGAAGTGCATGTAGAAGACGACTGGAAACAAATGCCGAGATAAGCGGAGAGCACATAAAGCGCATAGCATTCCCAAATGGTCACCCATCTGGTATCAAGCAGGTTCAATGTTGCTTAACTTCGGTGATCCGACGAGAACCGGCGTGTCAACGCGATTATGCCGTATATATATATATATCACTCTCTCTCTCTCTCTCTTTATGTATATATGTCTGTGTGTGTTTGTGTGTTTATGTATATATCTACATATATATATACATATATATATACATACATATACATATTTATATATATATATACATACATGCATATATATATATATATATGTGTGGGGGGTGTATTGGGGTGGGGGGTCGTTATATACTGCTTGTGAGGTTTGTTCACAGCATTTTGTCCCATGAAAGAAATACATTGATATTTAAATATACTTTTACAAACATTACGGCTACGTACGAGCATATATGTGTGAGCTACAACCTTATTCAAGTTTTAGCTATATAAATGACAAATTCGAAGTTATTTATCTTTTGATTAATCTTAGCATGTATTTTTTCAATATGTCAAAACGGCCACTCTTGATAGCACCTGTTTCGTAGTTCAGAAAAAAAAAATCACATAATCATTATGTTAATTTTGAATATTTTTCACACATAGATTTCAGAAGAGTAAGAGTATTTTAACTTAAAAATAAATAAATAAATAAATGCGCCTGGCAAATTAATCCGAAAAATCCGAAAACCATTTGCATCGTGTGTTATGGTATCCATGTTTGATTTTCCTATCATTTTTTTTGTTTTTTTGTCCGATGGTGTTGACTATTATATAAATATATAGAAACATCTTTTTCTTTAAGCTTGTAAAAAGAAATACCTGATCGTTAATTTGATAATTGTAGTTCAATTTTGAAATAAATATATTCAAGTAATAAATATTATTACTTGCAATTGTCAGTTGATTTTCGGTAGAATCTATACTATCTATAATATAAATGCAAAAATCTGTTTAAATGTGTGTATGTATGTATGCATGTATGTATGCATATCTCGCAAAAACTTTCAACAGAGGCGACAGATTTTCACGATATCGGTATCATTTTGAAACCCGACCCTTCGGACAGCAAATATCGAAAATTGGCCAAAAACATTCATCCTTTCACTCTTAACTCGGCATTTTTCGCCACTCTCAATTTGGCTATGGGCGAAACAGCTAACGCGTCACGTTTTTTTTTTCACTTTCTTTTCCTGCTTCACGGTACGGGTTCGAGCCTACCTGCCTACTGCCACTTATTTTTGCGCTCGCAATTTTCTTTGTGTTTTTTTTTTTTTGCTCAACCAATACGTTTACACACACCTCCACTTTCTTTCCGCCTTCGTGTCACGTGTTCGAGCCTGCCCGCCTACCAGAACTATTTTTTCTAATTTTTTTTCTTTTTTTTTTTTTTTGCTCAGCACACACCTACAAACACCCGGGCAACGCCGGGCACCCATGCTAGTCTTTAAATAAATTGCATAAGTGTGCGACGCATTAGATTCATAATGACTACGGGAAAATCAAATCTTTATCTACCTCACAGTATATTTGGTAACCGTATTTACAAACGATAGTTTCGTATTTAACGATTCGATAATATCTCGCAGTTTATAAGCGTGATGTTGTAGCCTTTTTAGCTAAGATTTTCATAAATATCTTATAAATAAAAACTAAAAGATTTCATATCAGTGTTAGCTCATGAGGAGCTTTCACACGGGTCATTAAAGATCTCCCTTTGAAAACAACCTGTGGTGTTCCTTGAGAGCTGAGTAATAACAAGTCTCCCCATATTTTCCAGTACTCTCCACCTCTTTCGTTAACATTTGCAAATAAATTTGAGTTATCACAACAGCCGCTTACCATTAATTCCTCGTTGGCAGCGGCCATTGGTCTCTATTGAGGACTGACTGACAATAAGCATCCTCAAGGTCCTAGTTCTCTTCGAACTTGTCCAGCGGAGGTCTGGTCAGTCCTCTCTTCTCGGTCTTTTCATTCTCCTTGCCCCTTATATTATTATTATTATCATTATCATTATTATTATTATTATTATTATTATTATTATTATTATTATTATTATTATTCAAACTGCTATTCTCAGTTGCTATGTAATATTCACAACGTTTCAGCCGACATAAAATCCAATGTAAACTCAGAAATGTTCAAGAACATCTTTTAGAAATTGCGAAATTTCTAGTAGTTTTGATGGATTAGTTTGAGGGGTGAAGGTTCAATTCTTACTTCACGCAATAATAACTAAGATAGCATAATATTAATAATTCATTGCCGCGTGAATTACAAGGATCGTTCCAAATGTAAGTCCACCTATTTTTTTACTCAAAAACTAAAATATTTAAGAACTACGAAGACGGGAGTGGTATCATTAAAACGATCGATAATTTATGCTCCAGAATTTATTTCTCTACATAGTAACCACCATTCACAAGGCACTTTTGCCATCCTTTGTAAAGTTCGGAGCGCGATTTGTAACTCATATCTCTGTCGTCATTATGAAATCAACGAACCTATCTCCTAACTGTGCTGACATCAACTGAATAGGCTTGTTAAGGGGGGGGGAGTGAGATGTCGGTTTGCATTACATTTAGACTTCTGTTCGTCAGTATTATCAGAGAAGCAATAAGCAGAGAGGGAATTCCAAAATCAAGCAGTCTGAGGGAAGAAGCTATCAAAAAGTAGAGGAGTTTCTGGCATCTACGGACTTCTACAGTAGAAAGGGTGAGATTTTCTTTGCTAAACCGGTTTTTCAGGGAGTTCATATGTCGAGGGCGTGCAAGTGCAATGAGATTATTATAGAACAGTTTATAAAAATACTTGTAAAAGGACTTAAAGATGTAATATTGCTGCGATGGGACAGGGGTTGAAGCTTAGTTGACAGTGGAGACTTCTTTTGACGCCGTCTAAAAGGGGGAAACCGGTGGTAGATACACAACCAATATGTGGTAACAATACTCCATACATGTGCGAATGGCGGCTTTATAGAGGTACAAATAATGTCTGTAGAGGTACAAATAATAGTTTTGTACAGGGATAAGTAATGCTTTTGTAAAGGTACAACTAATGGTTTTGTAGAGGCAAAAATAATGGTTTTGCACAGGTACAACTAATGGTTTTCTAGAGGTACAATTAATGGCTTTGTAAAGGTACAATTAATGGCTTTGTAGAGATATGAGTAATGGCTTTGTAGAGGGAATAAATAGTAGCTTTGTAGAGAAACAAAATATGGCTCGGTGAAGGTACAAAGAATGGGTTTGTAGAGGTACAAAAATAACTTCGTAGAGCGAAAACTTATGGCTTTGTAGAGGTACAAATAATTGCCTTATAGAGACACAGATATCGCCTTGTAGAGGTACAAATAATGGATTTGTACCGGTACAAATAATGACTTTGTAGAGGTGCAAATTATGGCTTTGTACAGGTACAAATAATGATTGTGTAAAAGAAAGAATAATGGATTTGTAGAGGTACGCATAATGACTTTGTAAGGTACAAATAATGGCTTTTTACAGATACAAATAATGCCTTTGTAGACGTACAGGATATAGGCTTTGTAAAGGTACATATAATGACTTTGTAGAGGTACAAATCATGACTTTTTAGATGTACAAATAATAACTTTGGGGGGGTTAAAATAATGAATTTGTAGAAGTACACATAATACCTTTGTTAAGGTACAAATAATGGTATTATAGAGGGACAAATAAATACTTTGTAGGAATACAAATAATGGTTTTGTAGAGGAAAATATAATAGTTTTGTAGAGGCACGAGTCATGTCTTTGTAAATGTACAAATCATGGGTTTGTAATGGTACAAATTATGGTTTTATACAGTTAAAAATAATGGATTTATAAAGTTACAAATAATGGATTTGTAGCGGTACAAATAATGGCTTTGTAGAGTTATACATAGTGACTTTGTAGAGATACTAATAATGTTTTTGTAGAGGTACAAATAATGGCTTTATAAAGGTACAATTAAAAGCTTTGTAGAGGTACATATGATTGCTTTGTAGATATACCAATAGTGGCTTTGTGGTGGTATAAATACTGAGTTTGTGAAGGTACAAATAATGACTTCATAAAAATACAAATAATGGATTTTTAGAGGTACAAATAAGTTCTTTATTAAATTACAAATAATGGATTTGTGGAGGTATTAATAATGGCTTTTTAGATGTGAAAACCGAATGTATCGATCTACTTTTTTCTGTAACTTCATGCATTAATATATATATATATGTATATATATATATATATACATATATATGTATGTATATATGTATATATATGTATGTATATATATGTACATATGTATACATGTATGTATATACATACACACACACACACATATATATATATGTGTGTGTGTGTGTGTGTGTGTATAATAAAATAAAAATACCAGCGATGGTTGACGTTATGTTGTTTTGAAAAAAGAAAAACCGAATGAAATTATGAAATAATCAACGTTTCGTCCCTTATTGCAGAGGACATCTTCAGGATATTAAAAGGGAAAATGCAAGAAAAGAAAAAGATCATAGATCATACGAAAATGAGAAGAAAACAGTGTTTGAATCCTACCCATATCGGGAAAGACATACACACATGTTGGTCTTTTCCGATATGGGTAGGATTCAAACACTATTTTCTTCTCATTTTCGTATTGTCTATGATCTTTTTCTTTTCTTGCATTTTTCCTTTTTAATATCCTGAAGATGTCCTCTGCAATAAGGGACGAAACGTTGATTATTTCATAATTTCATTCGGTTTTTCTTCTTTCAAACATATATATATATATATATATATATATATATATATATATATATATGGGAAATTCACTACCCTACTGTTGCACTCTCCGTTTTCTCATTATTTAGGCTAAGAAAGTATTTGCTATATTCTTAATGGATTAATTAAATATTTAATAAATTATGAATAAAATTTTAAAAAAACCTAGTTCTTTAATATTTCATCTATGTGTTTACGTGTATATACGTGTCTAGTGGATCTCACTTTTCAATTGTATATGTGTATAAATACTCTGTTTCCATATGCGTATGTGTGTGTGTGTGTGTGTTTGCTGGACGAGGGCACTGTATGTTAATGGGTAAATATGAAATGCTGTCTTGTGTGTGTTATCTATACGTGGGATTGCGACAAGTGATTGGCACGAGTTCAGATGTTTAATTGGCTTTCCACTTAGTTTCATCTCCGCCTGCAAACAGTTTCATCGGCGCTCAGTAAATGCGATCTCTTATGAAATAACACAGAAGTACACACACGTACACACATGTACACACTTGTATATATATATATATATATATATATATGTACACACTTGTATATATATATATATATATATATATATATATAAATCTTAATATTTATTTTTATACAAAAAGACGCTAGTGTTTTATACTTACGCAGTCATCAGTGAAGGAAGCAATAATTACTGCTGGTCGCGGGACTCGAACCCAGTCAATAAAGTCAACCTTGGCTTTGCAGGCTAGCCATCTTTCAATCGGTCACCAGAAATTAACATTTTAAATTGAAGTAGATGAAGCCGCGAATTCGTATTTGTATTAAGATCTATTCAATTTTCGTTTTGGAATTTCCCCTTTTAGATTATTA
Organism: Euprymna scolopes; assembly: GCF_053919585.1. Classification (NCBI taxonomy): domain Eukaryota; kingdom Metazoa; phylum Mollusca; class Cephalopoda; order Sepiida; family Sepiolidae; genus Euprymna; species Euprymna scolopes. The sequence goes on along the minus strand of NC_136499.1, from coordinate 12,637,503 downwards.
CCCATAGTTTTTTCTTTATTTTTCATTGGATTTCATTCAGGTTTTCTCAGTTCTGGTGCCACTTCTGGGCGTTATATAGTGCTATTTTCCTGATAGCCACTTCTCTACTCTTTCTTACACTGTATCCTTTCTAGCAAGAACCTGAACTGCCCTTGCTGGCTTTCGAAACTAACCTATTGACCCACCTCTGAGATATCCCATTTGTTTGATAATTCAGCTTCATATCATGATATTAATATTTACTTTGACGGGAGTGAGACCTACCAATCCTTAGAATTCCACAATTGTTTCGAGAAATGTTTTTTTCTGAATTTTGTTATATTTTCACATAAATCCACATGATTTTCTCACTATTTTAAATATCATACTGGATTTATAACTTTTGTAAGGATTTACAAGGATCTACGGGAATTAGCGAGACCTATTTTTCTAACCCCTATACCTGTTAGGATTCTTAAAGATATGGGTGGATAGAAATTTTATTATCTTGGTGTTAGCATTGGGTACAGGGTGACACAGGTAATACTGGGATATTTACAATGAAGAGCAGGGGAATTTTCCATTACTAATCTGTAGAGAGTGTTACTGTCGACTAAGTGGAGAGCCTATATGTACACAGTATAGAGAATACATGGAAATGAAACCTAGCCAGTGATGGTTGAGATTATTCCTTGCAAAGGGAGAGAGGATATTTGAATGAAACGATGGATGTGTAACGCAAAGTTAATAAAGACGTTAAGAACATTAATTTTATCGCTTTACTAGATGATGTACTTGGCGTTGCCCGGTATTAAACGTTACGTAAAATTCACTTTAAAAAGTGAAGTACAAAAAACAAACAAGCAAAAAAAAAACCCTAAAATGAAAAGAAACTGAGGCATGTGCATGCAAGTATTTTTGTTTTCTAAACAGTTCACTTGTAACTAACAATTAAAAAATAACTCGAGCTGAGATTGAAACCAAAACCTAAAGACAGTGAGTTAAGTACAATAGCCATTAGACCAGCTTACCCATATCTTAAGAAAAGTGTTTTTCAAACCCCGTGAAATAGTTGACAAATAGAAAAAATCTGATAACGTTCAAGTACCATTTTTCAATTTTGACTCCTGGGAAGCCATTTTTCAGGATGAAAACCGATTCAAAAGTTTTCCATATTTCTGAATTCGCTGAGAGGAAGATTAATACAGGAGACTTCGATGGTATGCACACGTTTCCAATCGAATTTGTAAAACTTTATCTTCTATCTTTGAACATTCTTTATAATTTTTAAAGTATTTAAAGTTTTTAATCAAAATTATTTAAGCTGTCGGTTCTACTTTCTTTACCTTTAGATTGTTTTTTTATTTATATTTGTATTTCGGTATCCTTTTCTTTTCTCAAATTTTTACTCTCGGCACTTATTCCCTTCTCTTCATTATCTTTTCCTCATTTATTTCTTTTTTTTTTCTTTTGCTGTTTGCTCTTCTTTAATTATATCCATCTACTTTCTATTTTTTTATTCTTACATTCAAACTTCCTTTACTCGTATATTTATCTTTTATTCTATTTAATTTTAATATTGTTTCATTATTATTCTTTCAAACAAGGTCTCTACTTCATACTAAATATTTTATACATACTTTTAATATTTCTTATTCATTCGAATTTACAATCTAAATATTATTAAACTAGTTTCTATCTATACTACGTGCCATATTTTGTTATTTTCCGTTATGTTATGGCTATTTTACTTTTTTCGTTGTATAGCAATACTAACGAATGCGCACATTTAAAATTCTAAGCTAATCTGCGCATTAGCAAAAAAAAAAAAACAACCGGCAGCCATTTGGATAACTTGCAGTCTTTTTCAGCCCACCAACTTTATATGAAAAGCATTGCTAAAGTCTCAAATATGAAGAAATATGGTAAAAGAACAATAAAACCGTTGATTATTCTAAAAAATATAATTTGAGAACAAGAATAATACAGAGCAAACAGTTTTAATATGGTTTTATAGTACATCAATATTATAATTGCCATTTTTATTAACAAGAACGGAAGGCATTTGATTCATTCAAGATGTTAAACTTAAGGTTCTATTTTTTTAAAGTTTTTTTGCAGCAGTAAGACAAGTATTCCACAGGTCACAGGCATCCTTGTGATATGTTCCACAGATTTTACATCGAATTTAAGTTTGATGAACAGGGTGGCCATTACATTATTTTCCTATGTCTGACAAAAACACTGTAAATATTAAGGGGTTATTCTTGCAGCATAAAACGGTGCATTAACATGCATGAATACCGTATTTTCCGAAATGAAAATTCTTCTTGTGCCAGGGTTAAACGTGTTCCTTAATGACGTTGATGTAGAGTTTGGCGGTCATTTCCCCCCGCCTCCCATCTGAGACTCTGTATGGTCCTACCAGCTCATTACAAATAACTACAGCCCAAAACATCCCACCACTACCTCCTTGTTGACGCCTGATCCGGTGGAGACGTGGAGTAATTAACAGTACCATCCTCCACTCCAACCACTGTGTCAATCAAAACAGTTTACCTTCATTTGAGTTCTTGACTCCTCTGTTCTCTTTTTCTTATTGATAATCTTTTAATGGAGGGGGAACCTCTGGCTTTCTTCATTTTGAAACAGTTATAAAGATACAACATCGGGTTGATTTGTAATGGTGTCGTTGTTTGTGCGTACGCATAGAATTTTTTTCTATTTATGAAAATACTGTTGACCGTCACAAATATCGAAGTCTCACTTTTTTTCTCGCTCCAAGCTCACGGGTTAATGTCATCGGGAAAATATATAGGAAACAGAAAACAATACTACGACTTCTTTTATTAATATCTCGTTTTACAAACGAAAGTCTCATATTCATTGATATATATATATATATATATATATATATATATATATATATATATATAATATGCAGTACCGTCCAAAGTTAAGGAACGATCGATCATTTTCTTTTAAATGGCTTATAACTTTATCTATGAAAAAGGGGGAAAAATTCCCATACAAAACCTACGTAAGAACACTATCAGACATATCATATTTAAGTATACAAAAAATAAAAAGGAACAAATGTTTATTACCTTATAATTAATATAATAATAGACATATATATATATATATATATATATAACTCATTCCTTTTCAGATTAAATATGTTTTTAACTCGTTTCAAAATGTTTTTAACATGTTTTATTAACTTTTGCTCGTATATATATATATATATGTATATATATATATATATATATATATATATATATATATATATATATATATACATATATGCAGTACCGTCCAAAGTTAAGGAACGGTCGATCATTTTCTTTTAAATCGCTTCTTACTTTATCTATGAAAAAGGGGGGAAAACATTTTTGGTGAATTTTTCAATGTTTGATCATGGTAGTTAAATAATTGTATTTTTTTTTATTTTGAATGCATATTAGTTTTTTACATATAAACAATTTAATTAAATTACTGGTGTCCAAAAGTTAAGGAACGGGGGAAATTATTAATGAAAAAAGAAAGAATTCTTTCAGTATTTAGTGAAAGGCCCCTTGTTTTCAATCACACTATGGCATCTTTTGCTGCAAGACAGAACTAATCGTTCACATGTTATAGGTGAAATATTATTCCAGGATGTTTTTACACATTCCCATAAATCATCAAGTTGTTTTTTTTTTTTGGGGGGGGGGGTTCTGTGATCTTATCACCAATAATTTTCCAAACATTTTCAATTGGATTCAGGTCTGGGCTCTGAGCTGGCCAATCCATAACGCAAATATTGGATCTATTTAGCTCTTCCAAAACTATTTTTGCTTTATGGCACGGTGCGTTGTCTTCCATAAAGATATCAGAATCAGAAAGATTAGGAACCACATATTCTCTAATCAATTCTTTGTACATTCGGGCATTTACTTTTCCATGAATCCTCGCAAAGGGGCCAGTTCCTTTTGAATATGTCATGTCTCATACCATGATACTACCCCCTTAAAATTTTACTGTATTTTTAACGCACTTAGGGGGCAATCTTTCTCCATTTTTTCTTCTGACATGTGGTTTTTTGTCTGAACCAAAAAGAGTGAATTTATATTCATCACTAAAATGAATTTTTCCCATTTTTTTCTTCCCTAAACAAATGTTTTTTCGGCAAATAACAATTTGTTTTTTTTATTTTTAATAGAAATTAAAGGCTTTAAGCATGGACTTCTTGAAAATAATCAAACTTCGTTTAATCTTCGTGAGATCGTTTGTCTGGAAATATTTGGTCCATTTTCGGATGTAAAATCCTCGGATATCGAAGCCGTAGTTTTAAAGCGATCAGAACGAGATGATCGAGTGATTTTTCTATCCTCCCTCTTAGTTGTTATTCGGGGTCGGCCCGATTTTTTTTTTTTTTTTCAGTCAATGGTAAACCTTTTTTTTTTATTTTCAATAATCCGAAAAACAACGCTTTTAAGCATTTTCAATATTTTAGCTATCACCCCTATGGTCTTTTTTTGCATCATAATAGTCACAAATAAGCTGTTTTTCTTGTATAGATAGATTTTTTTGAATATTCAGAGTCGACATTTTGTTAAGTTGTTATTAAAATTGCTAAAGGTTATATTAATTTTCTCCGTTCCTTAACTTTTGGACGCCTATAATTTAATTAAAATTATTTATATGTAAAAATTAATATGTATTCGAAATTAAAAATAAAAAAAAATATTTTTATTTAATTACCATTATTATACATTGGAAAAGTCACAAAAGTTTTTTTTTCCCCTTTTCATAGATAAAATTAGAAGCCATTTAAAAGAAAATGATCAACCGTTCCTTAACTTTTGGACGCTACTGTATATATATATATATATATATATATATATATATATATATATTATATATATATAATATATATATATATAAGAAAACAGATGGTCCTTCAATTTTAGAAGACACTTATTTTGAATAAAATTTAAATGAGAAATTTGAAAACTTTGAAGTGTTGAAAATAATAAAATCATTTTATTTACTTTTATTATTGTTCTAAGTCCAATATTTCGCTAAAGATAGCCTCATTAGGCAAGGAAGTACGGTAAGTGATTTTTTTTCTTTTCTTTATTTTGTTGTTATGGATGCGGTAATGCCTCGGAGTAGAAGAGAAGAGAAATATGCGTGTTGTTCCGTTAGGTTTGCTCTAGTTTTGAGCGGGAAGTTTAAAGTAAAAGATGGACTTACAACAACAATAAAAGTATATTATTACAAGTTACACCCTATCTAAAGAAGTGTCGGCATCAACTGATACCATACTGAATAATTGAGGAGGGTCAATGAGGATGAAAAGATCGATAAGGGACAGCACTAAGAGCCCTCCCCCTTCCGCTGGATGGGTGCAAGGAGGGCTGGGAACTTGGAGAGAATTATTGCCATCCAAATTCTAGTGAAGATCAAAGACCAAAAATTTCTGTAAACGGTCGTTGCGATAATGCAAATTAATCTGCAAATGTTATCGAAAGATGCGGAGAGTATTGGAAATCTGGGGGGGGGTTGTCACTCACACTTCAGGGAAGACCACATGGTTGTTTTCAACGAGACATTATTTATGTCCTGTGTTTGAAACTAGTAAGTAATAATAATATTTTCGAAAGTCCTTAGAATTTATGAAGATTTTTACCAAGAAAGGAGATATTCATCTATTTTATCGACCAAAAAAAACTAAATAGATACTATTATGTCGTCCTAAAAGATCGTAAACACTTGGAAAAAATTGAAATTTTACTCGCGAAGTAATAATTAAAAGAAAATTAATCCTCAAAATAAATGATTTTCCAAGATTTTTCCAACCCATCGCTTGTCTCGATTGCGATGGAGTCATTTCTCTTCCGATGTCAAAATGCTCTTCTAATGACGCCCGTTTAATGGATTGCTGAGCAATTGGCGTTAAGTTTCAGCTCGTCTGTTGGTTTGTGCTTCATTGAGTTTATACCGATTTTGACGCGGTTTTTTGTGAACAAAAATAAGTTGTTTCAAGTGTCAGTGACTTGTCGATTTGCTCATCAACCAATTCTCGAGTGCTTGATGAAGGCACAATGTCCAATCCAGTTTATAAGTGTCCATCATCCAACTTTAATAGCCATCGCGAACTTATCTTCATATCGCCTGAGTGGAAGGGCGTGTACCACTTTCATATCGTCGTATGTGAAATTATTCCTTCACCTTCGGCAGCACAAATTGCTTCCGTGGCTTTCCTGGTTGGAAGACATCATTTCCAACAGTAACGAATCAAAACTCGCAGCTCAATTTTGTCAAGTTACAACTTGAATAGAAAAATGAGGATCACTATAACAACATAAAACGCAAAAAAAAAACAATTAAAAATTGCATGAAAATTAAATTTTTTGCAAGTGTTTTAATTAGAATAATGAATTTAGAGATAATGACAGCTGAAATTGGTTGGCCACGTTGTATTAAAATATCAACTGAGAACGCTTTAATGACAGCCTAGGAAAAAGTCAATCGCACTTGATCCATCAAATACTACATGGACAAAACTGTAGAATCACTGATGTACACATTGTGTAAGCAAAGGGACGAAAACTTAGCGCAAAATTACGTCATAATGTCCGATGCACAACATCAATATAAAAAACGGGGACACGACAAACTTACACAGGTCGTACCCTAACGAATATATGCAAACTGTATGAATTAAACTATAATAATATACGGTTGGAACATGTGCATACAAACTGATGAGCTCCTTCAATATTCCAAACCTGGCATAGTTTTTCTAAACAAACTAATTTACTCAATTATTGACAGAGTCTTCAATATTACAAGGCAGTTGAAATAACATGAATTGATAAAATGTGAATTAGACTTTGGAAATGTAAAGAAGAAAAGGGAAGTTCATTTGTAATTGGAATGCTTGGGACCATAATGAAACTTTGCTTAAACAGATTGACGAGACAATTTCTTTTTTCAATTCTTAAAAAATGTTGTCTGTTAGAAACGACAAAGTGTAAAACTACAGCTTGAATGTCTAAACTCAACGATATTGGTTTGATGTTCAAGAACAAAATCTGACTAAAAAATCGAAACGTAAAGACTACTGTGGAATAATAATAATAATAATAATAATAATAATAATAATGATAATAATAATAATAATAATAATAATGATAATAATAATAATAATAATAATAATAATAATAATAAAAAGAAGAAGAAGAATTTAAAGTACTAGTCAGACCTCCGCAGGTTGTGTGCAAAGAGGGATGGGACCTTGGGGAGGTTTGTTGCCACTCAAATTCAAATGAAGACTAATGGTTGCAAATGAGAAACCAATGTTAAGCAGCTGTTGCGATAATGCAAATTCTTTTGCAAACCTTATCGAAAAGGGTGGAGAATACTGGAAGTAGGGGGAGACTTGTTGTCAATCAAAATCCAGGGAACACAACAAGTTGTTCTCTAAAAGCAATCTAATGATGACTTGTGTGACTACTCCTAGTGGGAACATAATAATAATAATAATAATAATAATAATAATAATAATAATAATAATAATAATAATAATAATAATTATTATTATTATTATTATAATAATTATAATAATTATTATTATTATAATAATTATAATAATTATTATTATTATAATAATTATAATAATTATTATAATAATAATAATAATTATTATTATTATAATAATAATAATAATTATTATTATTATTATAATAATAATTATTATTATTATTATTATTATAATTATTATTATTATTATAATAATTATTATTATTATTATTATTATTATTATTATAATAATAATATTATTATTATTATTATTATAATAACAACAACAACAACATAATAATAATAATAACAATAATAATAACAATAATAATTAGAAGAATGCACAAAGTTTTCGGGTGATATTTGGAATGTTAAACAGAAATATAATGGGTGTGCTTTCTCTCGGAAAGATTTAAGGAATGCGATAGAAAATAAGTTTAAGAAATCCCAACATATGGTGAAAATCAACAGGAATAAAGTTAAAAATTCCAAATTGGAAGACTCTTGGACTAGATGATGTTCAGGTGTATTAGATAAAAAAAAAAACTTACCAACTTGCAAGAAAGGGCTGCATCTCAATTGACATGAGATATAGTTTCTGAATATATCACACATAGACGAATGATTCTCTACCAGAAGACTCCACTAAAGGGCACTGGGTCAGTAACAATATCACTTGGTGTTGTATTGATGTTGAAATTTCTGCGTCGTATTTTGGCAGATGAGATTTATTAATATCTGCAAAAACAAAGATCTTAGCTGAGAAACAAGAGAATGTAGGCGAGGTAGTAGAGGGACCAAAGATCAATTGCTTATTGATAGAACAATATTTGGGCTTGTAAGAGAAGACTCAGAATCTATTGATGCCATGGATAGATTACCTTAAAGCATATGATACATCTCCACATAGCTAGGTTACGGAAT
>NC_136499.1:12606528-12621528 GCF_053919585.1 Euprymna scolopes | reverse complement strand
TGAAATCGTTCTGAAATGAAAATGTATACATGTCCGTTTTTAATATGAAAATTAATTTTTGAAACAGTGTACCTTTTTGTAGATACTAGCAGGGCATCTGACGTTGCCCGGTGGTAATATGCGCATAAATATTATATTTTAATTAATGGAGAGTCTTATTTATTATAAGCAGCAATAACGTATGTATTAAACGTAACGTTCAATCAAAAAAAAAAAACGGAAGAAAGTGAGACATGTTTTTCTAAACAGTTCACTTATTGTAAGTAAAAAAATATATTCAGGCTGAGATCTAAAACAAAACGTAAAGATGGTGAGTGAAGTACGCTAACCATTAGACCAGTTGCACATGATCTTTATTTTCAAACTTATGCTTAACATAAGGAAGATGCCCTGTTTCACGATCGCGCATGCGCAGTTGTTAAATAGTTGACAAACAGATATAAATTCGATAAAATCCAAGTGACATATTTTCAATTTTAGCCCATTGGCAGACTTTTTTTCCAGGTGAAAACCAATTTAAACGTTGTCTACATGTCTAAATAGCCTATATACCAAATTTCACGTCTGTAGATCTAAAATTATTGTAGTATATAGGTTAAGAAATGCCTTCACACCCACATTCTTACTTTTATAAGTATATAGATGTATTAAATTGTGAACAAACAAATAAACAGACAGGGATGCGACTCTATTATAATAGATTCGTAGTTTTTTGGTTTACTAACATCAAAATCAATTAGTTCAAGACAAGTTTCAAATGCACGTTCCATTCGCTCAACAGTTTTTTTCTATTACAATGAATGATATTAGAGCTAATTTATTTCGTCAAGACAAACAGACCACATGTTTTGTTTTTACGTTTTCTTTTACGGAAACTATTTCCATATTGTCTTCCTTTCACATATTTTTTTTAATTTTATTTTATTTATTTATTTATTTTTTGCTGGATAAATAAATTGCTTTCATACAGATGGTTCCAAAAAGCGGACTTTCTGAATCGTTGGCTCAGATAACGAATAAATTTGAATAACGAAAAAACGACATTTAGCATGAGTAAAGAGTTTGCTGAAATAAGCAATCGCAAATACAACATAAACAACAGCAGGATGAAAAAAAACAATAAAATTATATTATCTAGTAAGGCAGTACAATTGTGTTTATATATATATATATATATATATATATATATATATATATATATATATAGTACGTTATAAATTATATATGGCGATTAAGCTACACTGAATATTCCGCGTTTCATCCACTCTAGGACTTTTCAGTATATATATATATATATATATATATATATATATATATATATATATATATATATATATATACTAGCAGGTCGCTCGGCATTGCCGGATCGTAAAATACGCATAAGTATTTCAGGCCGGGATCAAAGTGTAGTATCTGTTCTGCAAATGCTGCTCAAGATAATTTGTACCAGTCAATGGAGGGAAAGCCCTCTATACTGGGACAATTATCATTTTTGGTAACCAGAGTGCCCCCTTTTTGCCTACTTTTAGAGGAGCTGTTTTTACCCCCCCCCTTAAAAACGGCCTTGCGCCTAATTTGCTGGGGAAACAAATAAATGCCTTATACTATAATTCATGCACATCTCTTATTTATTAGTGTAGACTCAATTCTCTGTTGATTATTAACCCATATGCAGTAATGATTTCAAAAGTTATTTAAAAAAATGTGATTTGGGGACCATCCGCTAGAATCGAAATCTTCACGTTTTTGCTTTCCATTATTATTCTAATGAACCATTTTCCTTAATTTTATTAATTCATACTGATTTACGTATTCCCTTAATTGCTTTTTTTTTTAAATTCAAACAGTACCTGCATATTATCGCCCCAAACCAGCACTAATCGCCAGTAAAAGTCAGATTATTTAATTTCGATCACGGCCGCCAGTGTCCGCAATTGTCCAGGGATGGCTTTTTTTGCGAAGGGGGTGAGGAGTAGGCTCCACCGGGCAACGCCGGGCAACGGATCCTGCTAGTATAATATATCTTGAAAAACAAAAAAATTAAAAAACAAAATTAGGTACAAGGCTAATCAAATAAGTGTAGAAGGTGGCCTATCGTCATCCTTGTCACTAGCTTTGACCATAGCTAAAAGGTCACGGAAACACAAGAGATAATGTTTTTATAACTAGGCAGTATTTAAACGGTTTAAAAAGTGATTTCATATATTATTGTATTATTTTATGTTATCATAAGATGATCTTCCCAGGAATTATCTCTTCCCTTTTTATAGGTGTTTTGTTAATCCTACCAGATATTACATTTTATTTTGGGAGAGGGGGATAAAAACCATATTCGCAGACATTACCTTCTGCATTGATGTGAGTATCCTCCCTTGCATAACCTCTTCTATTTTTTCGATGGGATTAGTGTACTATGTTTTTAGTTGTCATAGTATCATTCCCTCAGGCATAACCTCCTCCTTTTGTGTCAATGTAGTGTATGGTTGTTCACTATGACGCTAGAAAAAATGTGCGGCCGGAATTGGCATATAAAGGGGAGAACGATAAAAGTGTCGCCATAAACAAAACAACACTACAGCTTTATTTTAATTTTTTTCATTATTGAAACAATCAATTCACGTATTTAGATTATGTAGTAGAGCTGATATCTATTCAATGTATTCGCCTTCAGCCTATACTGGTCCGAAACTTGGAGCATACCTTTTCCACAGCGCTGATGGGAGCTTGGCGAATACTCGGTGGATGGCGGTGATCAGGCTGGCTTTGGTGTTGTGGGAGGTCATGTTGGTGATGTTTGCAACGTATGACGAAGTAGTTCAGCTGGTTCAGGTCGGGGAGAAAGTGGACAGAGACAGAAGGGTACAATTTCGTAGCACTCCTTCTGAAGCCAAACCTGCGTCTCTTTGGACTTGGGGACCGATGTCAAGTCCTGCTGCCACTCCCAGAACTTTGATGCAAAGTATTCTATAAGTTAAAAAAAAAAAAAAACTAACACTAGAGATAATGTAAAATTAAATTATAATAGATAAAGAGGAATACCCACAATAAATGAATAATTATAATACAAGATAGAATTACAGAAACACCTAACTTGGTTTAATGTAGTATTTTAAATTCCTAGTGAACCAAGAGCTTATATAATTTTTAAATCCTTCATTCGTCACATTGTTTTTAGAAGTGATTTAGATCTAAAGGGTTTTTTTAAACGTAAAAAAAGAAAGTTTTTATTGTTTTACTAAGTGTAATATAATCTCCCGTTTTTTTTAAACCGCAAATCAATGTTGTTTTTGTCAGTTCCTTAACTCATTATTATAATCGTTAGCTTCATACTTCTCCAAATTACTCATTTATCACTTTATTTTTTACATGTAAATATTATCAAGTTTTAACTAGACATAAATAACGAAGTTTTTATTGTTTTACTAACTTTCACATAATCCCCCATTTAAAAAAAAAAAAACTCAAATCCATGTTTAATTGTACATATTCTATCATGGATTCAGGATTCAGGGTTTGATTGATTTCTCATTCGTTCCTCGAACCCGTGAAATCTAAATAAAAGCTAAAATTAAATTAGAATATCCTTAAAAAGCGAGACTCATTTAAAATAGTGGCCCCAAAATAGGCTATAAACTAAGTTATAGGAAGATGTTCTTGACTGTAAGGGTTGTACGAAACTAAAAACTAAGTATAAATACGAGCTCCATTTAATATGGAGGGAAAAAACAAACGTGTTCGCAACGGATTGAAAAACTTGTTGGGAATAGTTGTAAGCGTCTCTGAGGAGTGACTGGATGGAAGATTTACAGTTCTATGGACGAGAGGTAATTGTCCATCCTTTCACGAAAAGCTGTAAGAGCTTAACGACAAAATAAGTGAATTTCTATTCATGTAGGTTGTGATTTTATTCAATTGACGTATATATATATATATATATATATATATATATATATATATATATATATATAATGCTTTTATATATGAAGAAAAATCTAATCTTAATTCTTATGGCGATATTGCTTTTTGCGTATAATGTTCTATCTTCATCTTTGCTGACAGATAAATTGCGGTTGATCGATCGAAAGAAAATCAATAGACACATAGACAAGCTGATGTAGATGGATAGATAGATATGAATAGGTTGATGTGAATAAATGAAACAGGCTGCTTATATATATATATATATATATATATATATATGTATAGAGAGAGAGAGAGAGAGAAAGAGACAGAGACGCAGAGAGAGAGAAAGGCAGAGAGATATGAACAGTTCTACGTGGACAGATACATAGATCGATCTCTGGATCGATAGTAGACACGTGCAATATTATCATGATTTGATGTGAAGTATGATTATTAAAAGGCGCTTATCCTAAATTATTGTATTAGTTTTCGTTTAAATTTTGATTATGTTTTAACGATAAAAGCATAAAGTTATTTTCTAAAAAGGAAAAAAATGTGTGAATTAAAATTAGAAGGAAAAATATCATCAGGAAGCTGAAGAAAACCTCAAAATTAAGTGAAAATTATTATGTGAACAAATCGTGTTTAAATTCGCCTGGAAAGATTAATATCACCTTTTTGGAACGATTTCAAACAAAATTATTCAGTTAGTCTTAAGACAGTGAATTAATCAAATATTACTTTTTGCTAAAAATTGCGTAACTATAAAAAAAAAACTTTAGAGTGGTTTTTAAAAAGTTCTGTGTGCATGTGTGAATAAAGATGGCAACCAAATTTTGAAAAGTATGGAAGCCCATAACATACTCTACTCGAAGTCATGGATTTGTATTATTTTTTATAAGTTAAAAATTCCTTTTTTTGTTTTGTTTTGAAGGTTATAAAATTGACAAGTATGGAAGACCTAAAAGTAATTTTCTATGTTATAATGATCTTTAATTGAACTTTTTTTATAAAAAAGTATCAGTAGTGTAAAACGTGTTGAGTAAGAATGAACAAACCATTGCGATTTCGTTAGAATCATAGTCGAGTATTGATAATTGCTTAAAACTCGAGTATTAAACAAAATAATTGTAGAACATTAGATTTTAACATTATTGGTGACGTTTATTGGATATGTTTCTATCATTATTTTGTTTAACTTTCGATTTTTAAGCGATCATCGAAGCTTGACTATGACTCTGAAATAACCATTTTGTTTTCTTTGGGTTTTTTTTGGTTTTTTTCTTTAAATACACGGGCTTTACATTACTTTTATGTTTGAGTAAAAACACTTTAAAATAAGTTATAACATTAAAAGTCATATTTAGGTAAGTAGAAAAGTAACTTCGCTTGACTTTGGGAACGAACTACTAGTTATTTACTTAATTTACAAACTTTAAGGGGTTATCAAGACTCAACTATGGATCTAAGGATACCATTTTGTTTTTTCGTTCTTATTTTGCACTTTATTTTTAACAAGCGGGGACTCCGGTGTTGCTCGGGTGCGGAGAGGTAGTGTAGTAAGGAACCCCGGTAGGCATCCCGGGTGGAGAGGGAGGTTTAAAAAAGTGGTAGTAGCGGGGGGACAAAACAATAGTAGGCATACCGGGTGGAAAGTGGGCAGGCAGACAGGCTAGAACTCGCAAAGCGAAGGATGAAAAGGTGAAAAATACAAAATTAACGTCTTAACTAATGCGTCCATCGTGAAATCGGAAGTCGCAAGCGTTGGAATTAAGGGTAATCAATCAAAAGGAGACGATGACTTGCAAAAAATATCCACGAAAAAAGCGACCCCTCCTTGCAAAAAATGGTCCAGTTGAGGGAGAAGGAATTAACCTTTTTAGCCATTTTTTTTATATTTGTCGTTCAAGAGACCAAGCTTAAAAATGATACCGATTTAGTTACTTTCCGGCGCGTCTGTCGAAAGTTTTTGCGAGACATGCGAATACATATTTTGCCTTTTATATATGAGACTAGCATGGGTGCCCGCCGTTGCCCGGGAGTTTGTAGGTGTGCGTCAAGCAAAAAAGAAGTGATAGTAGGTAGGAAGGCTCGAACCTGTACCGTGAAGCGGGAAACGAAAGTGAAGAAAAAATAAACGTGTCGCGTTAGCTGTTGCGCCCATCGCCAAGCGCGTCAGGTTTAAATTAAGGCTAGACAATCGAAAAGAAGCGATAATTTTCGAAAATATCGGCGACCCCCCCCCTGTAGGTAAGTGCCAACTTGGGGGTGAAGGAATTAATGCTTCTGGCCTATTTCTATATATTAGTCGTTCGAAGGGTGGAGCTTCAAAAAGATATCGATCTTGTGCAAATCCGTCGTCGTTGTCAAACGTTTTAGGCATACATACATACATACATACATACATACATACATACATACATACATACATATAAACAAAGAGGTGAGATTTATATTATAGATTGTGGGAAAATATTGAATAAACAATTAATTCGAGAATTTTGTTTTCAAATTGTATTGATTTTATTTATAAGATTTTATGGGCTTTTTTTTTTTGTAATGTTTTTTTGTAATGTTTTTTTTTTTGTAATGTTTTTTTTTTGTAATGTTCCTGAAATATAAAAAAAAAATAATTGTAAACACCTGCGATACTTTTTCCATAAGCAAAGCAAAATAAATTCATGCGTTTCGTTTTAATACTTAAACCAAGATGCTTTTCTTTTGTTTACACCAAATAATATATTTATACTAAGGTTTCTAAATAAATAATCGGTCCATTATATTCTGTGATCATGAATTAATACTAAAATCTCATTAAAATTGGTTGATTGCCTTAATTTTGTAAATGATTAAGTGAAGGGTCAAAATGTTTATATATGTTGGGGATGAGCCATTTATTTTGCACGTATCTAATAGATAGATACATGAACATAAATAGGTCAATGTGGATACATATATATATATATATATATATATATATATATATATACATATGTATATATATATATATTGAGTAAAACGATTCATAATTTTGAATTAAAAATCAGTTTCAAAAGGAAAGCAAAAAAAAAAATCCACTAGATTGTACGATCGTTCCAGAAACGATGTTTATGTTATTTAAATTGACAATGAATATTAACAATAATTTGACAAAAGTTTTGTCATTTACAAACAAAGTCTCTTCATTGGCAAAAATAGGGGGAGCAGTTAAAGACACCAAAATAAAATAGTCTTTTATTCGTGTATAAGGCAAATATTCCTGGAAATATTTAAAAACAAAATTAAAATAAAATAAAAACTAATTTATTACTTTTGTTGATAAATAAATAAAAAATGATGTAAAATAGAAAATTATGAATAAGGTTAAAAGAAAATGTTATGGTTTCCGTACAAAATTCTCGATTCCGATAAAATTACCGATTCTGATTATGTATACATTTCTAAATATTTAACTATAGGGTTTTTGTTTTTTGTTTTTTTTTGCCAATTGCCGTGAAAACACATGTAAAATGTGCATATATTTTCTTAAACGTAAAAATGCCGGGAATATTGTATAGATTTTAGAGAGAGAAAGATAAAAAAAGAGAGAGATAAACAGGTCGATATATATATATATATATATATATATATATATATATATAAAGAGAGAGAGAGAGAGAGAGAGAGAGAGAGAGAGAGACCTTTGCAAAAATTCTGTCCCCCAAATAACAAGCTTGGAGGCTGTTAACTGCCAAAGCTATAATTCTCGTACAGTTGAGACGGAAAATTAGGGGTATTTTCAATTTTTATTGTTTCTAAACTGTCTCAACGCCGGGGGTAAACCGAGCTTTGCACCGGGAAGCGGGTTGGGGGGCTAACCAGGGTGGAAACGATAGGTTACGGATGACGAACGTTTAACTAAATTTGCGGGCCTTAACATTGATACTTACAAGTGAAGACCCTTAGATGTTGGCGACCTCCGCATTTGGCAACTTTTTACGGCGGGCACCCGCCCACCCGACCTCTTGCCAACTCAAACCGACCTCGTCCACACTCTTAGAATAAGCACATAAGGGTAAAAGTGCGAGGAGATAAAAATTAGAAGAAAGAAAGAGAAAAGCTTGAAGTTTAAATTTGGTAAAAATACAAGAAAAAGGAAAACCGATGGAAATGTAAAAAGAAAAAAAAAACTGTGTCTTTAATCTTCTTTCTGACAAAGGAGTAATGGTATATTTTAATTTATTGGTTTGTGTTTCCTTAAGTCGTTGATTTTCATCTTATTTTATATATATACTAACCTTGGTGCCCGGCATTGCCCGGGGGTTTGTAGGTGTGTGGTAAGAATAAAAAACGTTGTAACAGGCAGGCAAGAAACCGTGACGCAAAGGCGAAAAAGAAAGAGGTGTGTGTAAGGGTGTTAGCTGAGCAAAAAAAAAAAAGAAAGGGCTGGTGCGAGTACAAAAAAGAAAAAAAAAGTGGTAGTAGGCAGGCAGGCTCGAACCTGTACCGCGACAGAGCAAAGGATAGTGAGAAGAGCAACGCCCATCGCCATACCTGAAGTGACGTAGGTTTAAATTAAAACTATACAATCGAAAAGAGGCGATGACTTTCGAAAATATCGGCGAAGGAACGACCTTTTTCTGCAGAAAAGTGTCAAGTTGAGGGTGAAGAAATTAATGTTTTTGGACAATTTTTCGATAGTTGTCGTCCGAAGGGTGGAGCTTAAAAACGTTACTGATCTCTTGAAAACCCGTTGGCTCTGTCTAATATTTTACGCAGACATACATACCTACATACATTTAAACAGACAGGTGAAATTTATATTATAGACATCGCAATCATGAAGGGAAGACTTTTATAATTCATATATATCATTTTATAATTAAGACTTTTATAATTCATACCGTGGTTGAATGATATATATATACACACACACGCACGCACACACACATATAGCTTAATGTGTACAAGGAAAAGAGAAAGTTCAATTCCACAAAAGGAGACTTATCCGGATAATGCCAAGCTCAACAACTATTATTGGAGCTTATACAATAGGACAACAATGGTATTAAATGAAGACACAAAACTATATATTGGTAGATATAGAATGGATCATTTATTGAATAATGGAATACAGGCAAAATATGGGGAATAGAAGGGACTCTTCATGCCAGGGCATTTCGAAGCCTAATGCTTCTCATCAGAAGAGTAGAGAAGGTGGTAGATAGCATGAAGGAGATGCGGCGTCTAGCATAGGGTTCATTAGGAACGAAAATGATTAAGAGGAATTATAGAATGTTAGGGGAAGCCTTATTGAATTATAAATAAGTAAGAGAAGCTTGTTATATATAGTATTATATATAAGATTTTATATGGTCTTTAACATAGTATTGAGATTAAGGGGTATATGTATTAGGTTAAATTAGGGGTGTATTGTTGCTGCGAGGTAATTTATTTTAACGGTTTGTGGGCTGTCTATTTTCTATGGAGTGGTAATATTGGTGACACCTAAACGGCAAAAGGCGGCTATAAAATCGCTTATAATTTTTTTTTTTTGGGGGGGGGTTATGCATGGTTGTAAAACTGAAAGGTAATATGCAGCAATATATTTATAAGTTTCTTCTGTTATGATTATAGGGAGTGTGATTATAAGGGGCGGTCGGAGATTAGGATGGCAATGAGTGCGTTTAACTTGATGCAAAAGGTTAAGTATAAATATAGATGTCCAAGTGGAGGAGTAAGGAAACCATTACTACTTATGAGAGTGGTAAAAATATACCAAATAATAGTAGAGTAATTACGAAGTACGAAAGATAATAATAATAATGAGAGTGGTAAAAATATACCAAAATAATAGTAGAGTAATTACGAAGTACGAAAGATAATAATAATAATGGAAATTATAATAATAGTAGTAATAATAAAGATGAAAATAAAATAGAAGTAAAATTGAAAATAAAAATAAAGATAAAGACAAAATTAAAGATAAACATTAAAAATAAACATTAAAGATAATATTACCAATAGTTGTGATAAAAGTAAATTCAAAGTTAATGTAAATAACAGTGAAAATGAAGATAAGGATAGCGGTTATAGTAGCAATGACGGGGATAATAACGGGGATAATAATAATAACAGCAATTATAATGATGCTTATAATAATAATAATAATAATAATAATAATAATAATAATAATAATAATGATAAAAAATAATAACAATAATAGTAATAGCGGTAAAAAAGCAATGCAGTAATAATAATGATAATAATAAAGATAGTAGTAACAATACTTCTATCACTACCTCCACCATCACCACCACTACTACTAATAATAATAACGAAAATACTGTTAATAATAATTATTAGGGGTGCTTAAAAGAAAGGGGTACAGACAAGTGAGGGGGGTCAGAGTAGCAGGAAATGGGGTTGAGGACTGGGGGTAAGTGGTCCCGTAAAAAATAAAGTAAAATAAAAGAATATACGTATATATATATATAAGTGTGTATATATATATATATATATATATATATATATATATATATATATATATATATATATATATATATATATATGTTTTCTTTCTGTGAGTACCTTAGAAAAATCGCCCAAATTTCTTGGACAAAAACAAGTAAACAAATATTATTTTTTATTATTTTACTTATAATAATAAATCAATAGGTAATCGTTGTTTATATACATAAATAAATATTATTTATGTATGTATATATATATGTATATATAAACAAAAATATTTATTAATTAATTATTTTATTTATAAAACAGGTATAGTACTGTTTTATTAGTAAAATAATTAATTAATAAATATTATTTGTTTATTTGCTCATGTCCAAATCAATTTTAGACGATTTTTAAGAAAAAATAGTTTCCAGATCTCCAAAGTTGGAGACGTCAATAACCGTATTCTATTATTGTTTAAAAATCTGCAGAAAATCGACATCTCTTTCTGTTTACCCCATTTTTTCTTCTTTTTCTTCTTCTTCATCGTCGTCT
Organism: Euprymna scolopes; assembly: GCF_053919585.1. Classification (NCBI taxonomy): domain Eukaryota; kingdom Metazoa; phylum Mollusca; class Cephalopoda; order Sepiida; family Sepiolidae; genus Euprymna; species Euprymna scolopes. Next base: position 12,610,635 of record NC_136499.1, on the reverse strand, counting down.
TCTCTTTCTTCTTCTTTACCTATTTTCTTGGCTTTCTCTGTCACTCGCACGCATATATGCAGTTCCTTCCTTTCCCCTTCTTTATCGTCTCCTTTTTCTAGAAATATATACATACATAGAAAGAAACTCCTGCGCACCCGCGTCCACACACGAAAACACACATATACAAACACGCACATGCATGCATAAATGAGCACGTATGTAAACACACGCACACAAACTCACATGCCAGACACAAACACACACATAAAACGCAAACACACAAGCAAACACACACAAACACAAAAAAACATGCACAAACACACAACCCCACACATATACAAACACACACACAAACACAAACATATACACAGAAACACACATACACACACTAACACAAACACATACATAAACACAATTACAAATAAACACATACACAAGCACTCACATAAACTCACACATATACAAACACACGCACAAACATACACGTATACAAACACACACAAACACAAACTCACAAACACAAAAACACACACATATATAAACACACACACACACACAAACGCAAACATACACAAACACACACTCAAACACGCATAGAGACACTCACACAAGCACACTTACAAACAAACACATACGCAAACACACAAACACTCACACAAACATACACACATATACAAACACGCACAGAGATACACGTATACAAACACACACATAAATACACAAACACACACAGTCACCAATATACAAACATTCACACAAACATACACAAATAGACACACTCAAAAACACACACAAACACATACACTCAGACATACAAACGCACACATTTCTTTCCAGTTTTATTAACTTTAATGTTTTAATCTTTATTTTTCCTGTCTTCCATTTCCTTTTCTAGCTTTTTTTTTTTTGTCGTGTCTTCATTTCTTCCAATCTCCCGTTTTCTTCATCTTTATGTATCTCTAAGTCGCTCCTTTTTTTCTAAACTTTATTTCCCTTTCTTTTGTTTTCTCCCTTTCTCCCCCTCCCTATCAATTTTCGTCAGTTTCTCCCACTCCTTATTTCACCCTTAACTTCCACTTTATTACTATTTTTTATTTTATTTAAGACTCCTTTTTTATTTGTTGAATTGTTTTTCTAATTTTATTCATACTCACAGCGTTTTTATCCACCTCTTTACCCTCTCTCAAGTTATACCATTTTCTCTATCTATCTACCTATCTATCTATATATATATATATATATATATATAACTTACTATCTCTCCCGTTCTCTCTCTCTCTCTCTCTTATTCTCTCGTCCTCTCTCCCTCTTTCTCTCTCTCTCTCTTTATGACTAGTTTTATTTAAGATTCTTTTTTACTTATTTATTTATTTAAAATTTTATTCATACTAATTTGACCACTTACAAATTTAATATCTCCCTCTCTATCCTCTCTCAATTTATGCTGTTTTCTCTATCTATCTATCTATCAACCTCTTTCTTTCTTTCTTTCTCTCTCTCTCTCTCTCTGCGCTAAAAGCAACGATGGCTGGGGGTCAGCGGTTGCCTTTCTGATCTATTACTTGACAGATAAGATAATTAACCTTAATATTTCCTTACCTTCTTTCATCTTTATTTATTTGTCTTTCTTGGGTGTTAGGGGCAGGTAACTCATTTCATTCCACCCTTCCCCAGAGTTTTCCTATTTTCTTTTAACATAGCAAACTGGTATCGGCTTTTAAGATCAGCCGACGAAAATGTACGCTTTCTCTCTCCTACCATATTCTGCTTCTAAGATTACCTTTAAAGCTAGACCCTAAGTTTATTTTCCTTAATTATAGATATTACAAACGGATCAAGTGCGCTAACGTGGGTAAAGCACAGGATCGTTAGAATGTGTGGTCGGGAATGTAAGTTGCGAGTTGTCGGAATAACAGATTACTTATATCGGGTGGATTAGGGGTCGGGGGTCTCAGTGGTTATTTATAGCGGTCGGACGCAGGTGTATATTTAAACCTGTTTGATATATTGGATTCTATAAGTACAATGATGTGGTCCCCTGTCAGTGCGTGATCCGTCGTGAATCCGTTTTGCAAACAAGCTGGCTGGTATACTGAGTTCGAATCCCATCAAGTGCACTGTTCCAAAATGTAGTTCTTACCTACCTGGCATATGTTTTGCATGCTTTACGTCGGATATCATTGATTGAAGCTCAGTCGAGTAACTTCCATTAAAATAGGGACAGAATAGTAAAAGGTTAGAAACGTCTTTTCTGTGAGAAAGAGAAAAGGGAGGGGGAAAAGGGCATCGCCTACTAGATCTCGAAGTTCTTTTTGGACTCCTGTAATAGGGCGCGTATTAGCGCGTCGGAAAATATCAGCAATAGCTGTAAGATAGCTGATTTGCGAAGATATTAGTAGCAGTAGCTAAAAAAAGACATATGCAAATTAGAAAGTGTGCGCGGACTTGAGTGAAAAGAAAAAGATACCACATGGTCGGTGAGAAGAAAAGTCCGAGCCACAAAAGATGGACACATAAAGTCGAGGACGGCTGCTGTTATATGCGTGTGGTCGAAAAAGAGAAGGAAAAACGCAGTCTGGTGAGATGGACATGTGACCCGCAGGAGCAGCGAGAATCTTTTAAGCTGGTGTTGAGACGCTGAGTTTTGTTAATTTCATGGAAAACGAAATGAACACAGAAAAACAAAAATCATTGTTTGAAAAGTAAAGGCAATAAATACTTTTTGCTAAAACAGAAAGAAAAGTCGAGTCGAATTTACTTATTTTTGTTTGGTTGTTTCTTTTTGAGACGGTGTCCGACGGCGTGGGGGTCCGAGAGTAGTTTGAATTGTAACAAAATGGTGCTCTGAATAGCCTCGTTCTCAAATGTGAGCAGGGTACTTTTCTTCTTTTTTTTACATAGGCATCACCACTTATCAAGGCCAAGATGCAACTCCAGGATAAGGGTGCACAGTACAAATTGGACAATATAGTAATCGTTAGTAATAGAAATTCGGTAAATTTGTTAACTTATATGGAACGTCTCATCAAAAATTTATTTACGTTAGACTTGAAGACAACCATATTGTAGTCAGCTGGAAAGCAGGAATACGGAAGACAATTCCACAGGCGTGCAGTTCTAAGAAATAAGCTTTGTTCATGGAATCTACGTTTAGGTTTAGGCACAGATAAAGAGTGGGGGAAATTAGTGATGGTGCTTTCTGTTGGACGGGTGTTTCTTGTGAAAGTTTGGCGAGAGGGAACCATAGATTAGAACTCAACCGAGCACTTGCCATGAAAATAACGATAAAGCAAAGACAAACTCGCAACATCTCTTCTATGAAAAAGGGGTTGCAGGGAAGAGAAAAGGACATCCCCTACGAGGCTACGAAATCTATTTTGAACTCTATCAAAGCAGGATAAGTCTTTTCTAGCAGCTCCTGCCCAAATGTGGCAACAGTACTCCATCCTAGAACGTTTAATTCTGATACAGGTAGAAGATTGCGTTAGGATTAAGCTGGATCTTTTCTGGTTTCCATTTGAATTTCTATTTGGATGAATAGTGATTGAAGAAATATGGAAAGCCAGGCGAGAAGAAAACGATGCCAAAATACAAAACAACGCAACGTCTAACGCGAGACCTTTTTCCGTTCTACACAATTTTTCTATAAAAAAAACAGCCCATACTTTCTAAGCAAAGAGTTTTCTAAGCAAAGAGGTTATCCGGCACAGCCTGAGTAGGTTATATTCATACTAATCGAGTAAACGTCATTGACAATCTGTTCGACGAAGTTTTGGCTATTTGAGAGTATGAGGATGACCTTGCATCTGTCGGGCTGAGGTATGGTTTTGGGTATAATCCTAGGATGTTCACCTCTCTAAGTCATTACCTCCCGTCTGTCGGGTGGAGTACGCTTACTGCTGACTGCTCGAGACGCCCCTGCCAAGGAATGGCAACGGGGCTGCTCAGACAATTTTTAAATGGTCAGAGTGTTCCTTCTTTTAGAGTCAATGACTTCACTTTACCCACATTCCTGACCTTGTCTTACATCATCCTGCGCTGGGAAGAAAGTACATAAGTCATACCTTCCTGACACAGGTGTTACATATTATATTATACATATATTCATACCAAATCTAGGATACG
>NC_136499.1:12564028-12596528 GCF_053919585.1 Euprymna scolopes | reverse complement strand
TAGCATACCAGCACATAATCTTTTTATGTTAATACGAGGAAGATCTTTTGCGTTTTGCCTGCAAAATTATAAAGTCCAAGACCTGTACAGAAAAGAAAACTCTTCATCTCCAAAACTTGTACAATCATAGCTACCCATCGGAAACTCTTCTAAAATTAAAAATGGCTTCCAATTCAAGATTTTCCAACACTAATCATATCTAAATAATTCGGTTGCACTATATTTAGTGACCGCCAATCTGCTTTTTCTAAAGCTTATTAAAATCTATTAAAATCTGTTATTTCTGAACAACTTTTGATTTTACCAGAAAGATAAAACCCTGAAGTTTATTATTTTAAAAGCAGAATAATACAATACTTTTCTGTAATTTTTAATACAATTTTAAGTTTTAAATTTTTCCCAAAAAGAAAAAACGTGTTTGAATCATTTTCCGCCGTATATCAACAAAACATAAACATTTTTAAAGGTTTTTTGAATCAATTAAACAAACTTTTTTATGTCTAACTAAAATTTACTATGATTGGCTATAAGAATATACAAAAATATTAGGATATAATTACCTTATATTTAAATAATATATAATATATACTAATATTTATATTAACTAGGTAATTACCTGATTTTTTGGTAAATTTTTAAAGACAGACTAAGTTACGGAAATCAAAAACGGTCCATAAATTTAGCGGCCAGTAACTATATAGAGTTTTGAGAAACAAGAGTCTTTAAAAGGTCTGAAAGAGAAAGATTAGGACTGGTCAGCTGGGAAACATATAGGCTGGTTTAAGATTAAGACCCCAATGATTATTTCTTAGACTTTTCTGGGGTTTCTATATGTTGGATGACAGGGAACGTATTTCTTTACCGTCTGGCAAAATGGCGGATGAGTTGCATTCTGATTAGTTACATAATAAATCTAACTATAACATCTAATAATGTGCAGTGTCCATTTTTTCAGGCAACAGCAAACACTTAATGGATAATTGTCGATTTCAAGTTTGATATTCATGCGTCGCATGGATTCTTCTGGGCTCTATGGCGGTGCACCTGCTGCACCCTTCCTTTTGTAGGGCTTGGGTGTTATCTTAGTATCGTGTCATCAATCCTTCCCCTAAAAACATCTGAAACGTCCATTTCTTTATGTCTTAATTCCCCAGCAATAAGAAACTAAAGGGGTCTTATTTGCCTGCCTATACGAGGGCAAAGTTAGACACAAGGCCATTTGTTTTATCTGCATTCATCTAGTCCCCCAAATAGAGGCACTTTGATTGAGACAAAAATTAAAATTGACCCATTTAAGAAAACCCGTGTTCCTCTGACTGAGGATTGAACAGATCCTGGTTTAAAGATAGAAGAAAGAAATAAAATGTTATATTTAAAAAAAAAAAAAAGGACGAGAAGTTTGACGGATTTAAAGCATGGGTCATGCGCTTTAATATTTTCACTTAATAAAGTGTTAACGTTAAACACGACTCAATATAATCTTTTCGGCAAGGATTTAAGGTAGAAAATACAAAAGTGAATAGACCTCTAGAAAGTTGCTTTATAAGTCCCCCCTTTTACGGCTGAGGTTTCGCGGGTAAGCATTGCTTACTCTGTGTGGCAAGACTCCCCCTCACACATGGCGAAACAAATAAAATGAAAAAAGTGAATGTCGAAGTTGAATGCAGTGTAATTTACCACTGGACCATAAATGCAAGCCCCTTTCCACGCAAACGTATGCACGCCCGAAAAGGCGAATCTGTTTCTTTTTTTTTTCACACGTTAACGCTCTCCTATTATCATGTCTTTGCTTCGCTTTATCCCCCCTTTCTCTGTTCATACAAATAGATGGTTATTAGAGTGTGTCAAAGAAGGTGGAAAAAAAGAGGAGAGGTGTATTAAGAGAGAATGACTAAACTTTCTATTGATCAGTGGACAGAGATCAGTGGTAAGTATCAAAACTAGAGGTCTTTAAGTTTAGGAGGTCCACGCAATCTAAACTGGTTGTTTTTAGTTGGGGGTCCATTGTGATTGTTTTAGTGTTCTACCAGTAATTATTGCTTTCTATTTCTCTGCGCACCAATCAAGCTCCAACTTCTGTACAAGCGATACAATGTTGCATCCCTGTGCTTGTTGCCCAAGTACTTTAATAGAATATGACAGGATGAAAAAAAAAACACATGCCTCCCTCCTCGTCGAAAATACTCCCGAATAACCCGAAAAGCAGCAAAACCCCATTCATTGAGTATTGTGGTCCCTAGATACCGGGAAGACTTTTACTCAAATACCTTTTTCCTTCGATCTGTCAGGCTTTGGAATTACCTCCCTGTTTCCTGCTCATCTCACTGTATTAACATGCAGAAGTTTAAATGCAATGTGAACAAAAATCTCACAACCCAACTCGTCATAATCTTTGTTAGACAAGATTCCTAATAGTAGCGCATTACGATCAAGTGACATTGAACCTTGTTTTGGGTGAGGAAAAGGAATTTATATATATATATATATATATATATGTGTGTGTGTGTGTGTGTGTGTGTGTGTGTCGATAGATGAAAAAAAGGGCAAACCAAATTATATGTTCATTAATGTTTGATTTCCTGGGGATGATTAGATTAAAGAAAAGAAAATATCATTTGAAAATATAGTGAGTTTGTAATGTGAAAAGGATGTCTATGTTGATGAACATAAAAATTGGTTTGTTCTTTTGTCATCTTTTCATCGGTCTAATAATTTTCCTAATATATATGTATGCATGTATACACTCATATGTGTGTGTGTGTGCATTGAATTAAATTATGCAAATAAACATTTACAAAATTTATTGTTCAGAAACAAGGAATACAATTTAATATTATATATATATATATATATATATATATATATATATATATATATATATACGTAATATCCTGGCTTGAGGTAGTTGAGGTCTAGCTGCACTGATGAGCTGTGAAACAGCGGAACAGTACTGTATGTGGATGACTATATATATATATATATATATATATATATATATATATATATATAGGTAAATATATTGTTTGAATTTCATTCAGAAAAACATAATTTTTTTCAGAACATAAATTTATTTTTTGAATAAAGAATACACTTCAGATTTCTATGCAGGCCCATCTCCTCAGAGGAAAACTGATTAGCAAATATTAAATCTAATTCGAAATAATTTTACTATTTAGCACATACAAAGAAAATATATTAAAAAAAAATAATTCCATCTTTTTATGGGGTATAGATAAAGAAAATATGGTGTCTGGGTATACTCTGGTCATAATCCGAATTCATTCAATAAATGTAAATTTTAGGTAGATTCCAATTTATTGTAAAATACTTTTGGCCCGTAGCGATAATCTGTTGATTATGAAAGTACGAGGTTCATTCCGCCTCATAAACAATGCTAAACACAATACAAAAAACACTAAGATGATCGCATAAAAAAATGCAGTTTTAAAAAGTAAGCGACTTAGTTTCGTATCCAAAACATACCCATATTAGATATAACCCAAGTTAACACATTACAAACCATAAATATTAGTTTCATTAAGTGATATTATCATATATAATCTCTTTGTGGACTAAAACCTTTTCATAACATTTTTAACTTAAACGTTGCCTAAAAATATTTTGACAATCAATACTAAAATGGCTATTTATATTTACATAAATATGATGCTAGGTCTTCTATGGAATTACTTTTCTCCGACATTATACTGTCATTCCTTCTACGTAAATAATTTTCTATTTTTAGGAGTATATGCACGAATAGATTTGATATTGTTTCTGAGAAAGGAAGCAGATCTGTACAAATGTGCCGAAGTTTTGAAATGCTGAAAAAATTGTTTGGTAAGAAAAATCAATATTTAGAATTTGGCAGCAGTTAGAATGGTTAGAAGCATTGACTGTCGTACGGGTAGTCGGGTTTCGATCTTGGCCTGAGGTGGTTTAGTGTATAGCCGCAGTGTTTAGCTGTTATATTGCGAAAAATTACTGTATGTGGATGACTATAACGCCCCCTACCTTGGGTTGCGCATATTGGGAAGTGATATACGAATTATCATTAGTGTATTGAGCAATGCTTTTTGTGTAAACAAATCGAGCTTAGGTTTTCAGACGATGTCAAAACATCGTTAATTCACTAACCGCACAATCAGTAGCTGATTAGCGTAATGGTTAAAAGCCTTGATTGTCGTACGGGTGGTCGGGTTTCGATCCTTGCTTGAAGTAGTTGCCTGTCTAGCCGCACTGATTAGCTGTAATACAGCGAAACAGTACTATATTTGAATGACTATATATATATATATATATATATATATATATGAACATTTACGCATATAAATATATATATACATATATATATAGTCATCCACATACAGTTCTGTTTAGCTGTATCACAGCTCATCAGTGCGACTAGACAAGCAACTATCTAAAGCCAGGATCTAAACCCTACCGCCAAAACGACAGTCGGAGCTTCTAACCGTGGCGCTATTCGGGGAGTGAATTTCGTAAGACGACACACATACATACTATATATATATATATATATATATATATATATATATATATATATATATATATATATATATATATATATATATATATATATATATATATATATTACCGGATGGAGGGTTTACTCAGATACTATTGAAGACACGCCAAATATTTTGTTACGATTTTCCTCAAAGTTGACCATATTTTGGATTTTTGGAAGCATAAAACAGTCATCTTCCTCTATGAAATTCAAACAAAGAAATAAAATATAGTTTCAAGAGAAATAAGTCGCATGTTAAATGAAAACTTGCTTTCGTTTTTAAACACAGCTGATGTTGGTTACAATGTCAGTTAAAGTAAAATGAAAAAATGTAAATTAAAAATTATGTTATATGCAAATGATATGACCACTTGAATGTAGATCCCTTTGGAATAAATCGTGTATATATATATATATATATATATATATATATATATATATATATATATATATATATATTTAGATAGTTGTTGTCTAGTCGCACTGATGAGCTGTGATACAGCGAAACAGAACTGTATGTGGATGACTATATATATATATAGATATATTTATATGCTTAAATGTTCATATATATATATATATATATATATATATATATATATACATATATAGACATGCACCTTTCCTATATATATATATATATATATATATACATTTCCTATATATATATATATATATATATACATACATAGACATGCACCTTTCCTCAGCCATGGATCGAACCTACGACCGTCGTATTGACAGTCGGCAGCTCTCACAATCAGACCACGAATCAGCGATGTAAATGTTTCTCCTCGAGTGTGTATTAAATCCACTCCTGCCCGTCGCAACAGGGCTTTATCGCTTAAATACGCGTCGGATGAAAATATATTACAAAGTGCTCAACCTAAAGAGGAGGGGCTTTAATTGTCATTCACATACAGTACTGTTTCGTTGTATCACAACTCATCAGTATGTGAATTAAAAGTAATCTTTACGGAATATATATATATATATATATATATATATATATATATATATATATATATATATATATATTCTAGAAAATTATTAGACTTAGGAGGGATGAAACCAATTTTTCAAGTACGGTTTTAAACATGTCACTGTTGTCTTACGAAAATAAAATCTACTAAATATTACGTTGAAGATATTTATTTCGATTCAATCAAAAAACATGATTTTAATTGGAGAAACTGTCTACAATGCACTGCTTAAGCTTAATAAATTGGCTTCAAGAAGAAATTGAATTCAAGAGAATATTGATTTATTCGTGTCTACTAGTATTTGGACGATTAATCAGAAATGGGAATAAAAGAAAATCAGAACTTTTGGAGTTATCCGCATCGGGATCGGAAAAATGTGTGCCTGGTTTTTATGCCAAAAACCATTTTTTTAATTATATTTTTCATTCTACTCTTGGTAGTAATAAAAATTAATTAAAATTCATTGCATTTAAACTAACAGTAACTTTAAAATATACAAGTGTCTTCTTGCGTTTTAGAAAATATATTCATATATAACATTTTTTTCTGACGGCAATAGCGAAAAATAACAATTTTATCGTTAAATATTAAAAGATTTATACGGTATCGAAATTGATATCGGTAATTGTATCGGAATCGGACATGTAGTACGGAATCAGTATTTGTATCGGAATCGGGAAAACATATTAACTAGTGTCTAATGAATATAGACCACGTTCGATGAAAATCTGAAAAAACTGTTGAGGCTTTCTCTATATTATTCCCTATTATTAGTTTATTAGTTTAACGGAAACTGGGGGAAAATGTATGAATGGATGTATATACACCAATTGTCATAATTGCCAAAAAGCATGTAATTCTAACAGGGGAAATTTCACTCATTCTTTAGACCCCCTTGCCAAAAGCTAACTAAGAGTAAATTAAATTAACGTTATAATTATCCATACGCCGAGAACTGTAAATCAAATATTTAATAGATGGGTTTATTAGTTTTAGAGTGATTTTTGTACATATAAATAAATAAACATCTACACATAAAATATATCAACATTAAATAGAAATAATTAAACATCGACACATAAATATATAAACATCTAGGCATTATATATATCAACATTTACACAATTAATATATAAACATCTACACATTAAATATATAAACATCTACACAATATATAAATATCTACACATTAAATATATAAACCGCCACACATTAAATATATGAAGATCTACACATAAATATATAAATATCTGCACAATATATAAATATCTACACATTAAATATATAAACAGCTACACATTAAATATATAAACAGCTACACATTAAATATATAAATATCTACACATAAATATATAAACATCTACACAAATATATAAAAATCTACACATAAATATATAGAAAACTACATAATATATAAACATCTACACATAAATATATAAACATCTACACATAAATATATAAAAATCTACACATAAATATATAAAAATCTACAGATAAATATATAGACAACTAAACAATATAGAAATATTTACACATTAAATATATAAACATCTACACATAAATATATAAACATCTACAAATTAAATATATAAACTACACATTAAATATATAAACATCTACACATAAAAATATATAAACATATACACATACAAATATATAAACATCTACACATAAATCATATAAACTACACATTAAATATATAAACATCAACACATAAATATATAAATATGTAAACATTAAATAGAAGTAATTAAACAACGACACATAAATATATAAAAATCTAGACATAATATATATATCAACATTTACATAATTAATATATAAACATCTGCATATTAAATATATAAACATCTACACAATATATAAATATCTACACATTAAATATATAAACCGCCACACATTAAATATATAAACATCTATACATAAAGTATATAAACATCTGCACAATAAATATATAAACATCAACACATTAAATATATAAACACCTACACATTAAATATATAAACATTTACACATTAAATATATAAACATCTACACATTTAATATATAAACATGCACGCATTAAATATATAAACATATACGCATTAAATAATATTAGGATCTACACATAAAATATGTACATATCTATACATTATATATATCAACATATTTTAACATGTTCTATATATCAGCATCTATACATACGAATAAATAAACACCTACACATAAAATATATAAACATCTACGGATAAAATATATTAACATCTACACATAAAATATATAAACATCAAGACAAACTCATATAAAAACATATATGCATAGAATTATATAAACATGTACACATACAAATATATAAACATCAACACATACACGTATATAAACATGTACACATGCAAATATATAAACATGAACACATACAAATATATAAACATATACACATACAAATATATAAACATATACACATAGAAATATATAAACATATACACAGACAAATATATAAACATATACACATACAAATATCTAAACATATACACATACAAATATATAAACATATACACATACAAATATATAAACATATACACATACAAATATATAAACATATACACATACAAATATATAAACATATACACATACACGTATATAAGCATGTACACATACAAATATATAAACATTTACACATACAAATATATAAACATATTACACATACAAATATATAAACATATACACATACAAATATATAAATATGTACACATACAAATATATGAACATCTACACATACACGTATATAAACATGTACACATACAAATATATAAACATGTACACATACAAATATATAAACATGTACACATACAAATATATAAACATATACACATACAAATATATAAACATCTACACATACAAATATATAAACATATACACATACAAATATATAAACATATACACATACAAATATATAAACATATACACATACAAATATATAAACATATACACATACAAATATATAAACATATACACATACAAGTATATAAACATATACACATGCAAATATATAAACATATTACACATACAAATATATAAACATCTGCACATAGAATAATAATAAACATATACACATATAAATATATAAACATATACATTTACAACTATATAAACATACACAGATATAAATGTAAAAGCATACAAGCATATAAAATATATAAACATATAAAGATACGAATCTATAAACATCTACATATAAATATATAAAGCATATAAACATATAAGCATAAAAATATACGAATATATAAAAATAAAAACGTATAAGCATATACACGTACAAATATATAAACATATATACGTATTAAATATATAAATCTATGCGCGCACATATATAACCATACATATATAAATATATAAACTTATACACACAAAATAACTATACAGATACGAATATATAAACTTATGAACGCAAATATATAATCATATATATACAAATATATAAATCTATGCACACAAATATATAATCATATATATATACAAATATATAAATCTATGCACCCAAATATATAATCATATATATATATATATATATATATATATATATATATATATATATATATACAAATATACAAATCTGTGCACACAAATATATAATCATATATATACAAATATATAAATCTATGCACACAAATATGTAATCATATATATATATATACACATATATAAATCTATGCACACAAATATGTAATCATATATATATATATACAAATATATAAATCTATGCACACAAATATGTAATAATATATATATATATATATATATATACAAATATATAAATCGATGCACACAAATATATAATCATATATATATACAAATATATAAATCTATGCACACAAATATGTAATCATACATATACAAATGTATAATTCTATGCACACAAATATATAATCATATATATATATATATAAATATATACACAGATGCACACAAATATATAATCATGTATTTACAAATATATAAACATATACACACAAATATACAATCATGTATTTACAAATATATAAACATATACACACAAATATATAATCATATATATATATATATATATATATATATATAAATATATGAACAGATGCACTTAAAAATATATACATGCATATACAAACATGAAAACACTAGCAGACTGTCCAAACTTGCTCTGTCGTATTTTAATACTCTTAAATATGATATTTTAATTCGTGCAGATATCATAGTTAGTATTATAGGATCAATTAAATCATACTAAATTTATATTAGGGATTCTGAAAGTGAATATGTAAAAAACAATTATGTATGTTCTGCCATCAACTTGAATCAAAACTAAAACATATAATGCTTTAGCCTTCGTCGTTACCGTTTGAGCTATCGTCAGATTGATCAGACAACATTAAAATTTAATCGACCTTAACGTATAAATGTTTATTTTCGCAAGACAAATGCAACTTAAGTCGACTTCCTCTTGCCAAGTTCTTTTTATTATTATTATTATTATTATTATTATTATTATTATTATTATTATTATTATTATTATTATTATTGTGACCCAGTAGCAGATGTATTACAGGATAAAGACCAAATCGAATTTGTTACACAGGTCCAAATTCTCTACATATCATGGTGCAAGCTTGCAGACTAAATATTAGCAGAGGAGTTTGATAGATGTCTTTCTTAAAACAGGCATAGAGACAGACAATTATATATATATATTTATATATATATATATATGATTACTTCATTTAATCACGTAAATTAATATACGAAGATGTAGTTTCATGTAAATCTATCAGTATTTACTTCAACAGTGCTCGATACATAGGTAGGGCTAGGTAGTAAGTTATGAAAATATATATAGCTTAATTGCCATACTATTCTCATAACAAACTATCTCTCTCTCTCTCTCTCTCTCTCTCTCTATATATATATATATATATATATATATATATATATATATATAATTTTCTTTACTTTAATATATTTAAATGGTAATTTAAGAATCATAATACATGGGCACATTATCATCTCAATTGAAATCTCAAATATTTCCGATTTACATGAAAGATTATCCTTAGTTATGTACACCGATTTCTTCAGTACCAGACATTTTATTAGATTTAAAATATTTTGATTGATTTAGCTCAAAATTCAAACAAGAATTCTAGACATAAAACTTTGTATGTAATTAATTTTTGGTTTAGTTTTTGTAGAAAAAAATCCAAGAGACTGCTCAATTATGTAATAATTAGTGAATAATATTTATTTATTAATATTGCATTGTTATCCGTCAAATGAAAATGATTGCATCGGTTTCAAGCCTGGTGTTGTTTAAAATAAAACTCACTTACAATATCCCGCCTTGTTTAAAGACTTGATAAGCTCAAGTGGCAATCTTGGAGAATTGTACTATTTTTGTGTTATTATTTCATGTATTTATTTTTTCTCTCCTTTGGACAATAAAATTAGTGGATATGAATTTTAAAAATGTAACGAAGAGACAGGAAATAAAATATACTGTAGTTTGCTATATTTATGACGCTTATTATAGATATATTTTCTGTATTTATGACGCTTATTATTATTATTTTATTATTTTTTTACTAGCGTTCACATCCTAACAAAGCATATCGCCACTTGGACGTTACGGGCTACTATTGACAACCATGGATAACAAGATATTAGCTTCCGTTACATTTAAACTTCTGCATATCAGTACAGTCAAGGAAGCAGATAGCAGGACGGGAGAAAGTTTTTTGGTATTCAGGGATCTCAACAGTGAATGGGTTTGACTTTGCTGCTAATATTATAGATATATAATGCTGTAATATTCATGATGCATATCACACACACACACACACACATATATATATGTAACTACTTAATTTACTCACATAAAATTAATATACGAAAGTATAGATTTATGCGTAAACTTTAAGTATTTACTTCAAAAGTGCTCAATACGTAGGTAGAGCTAGTTAGTAAGTTATAAAATGTATATGGCGATTAAGCTACACTTTATATATATATATATATATATATATATATATATATATATATATATATAATTTTTAACCAAAATTTACATATCCAATTCCAGTAATGTTCATATACTAATTAAACCAAGGTCAATATAACTAAATGCGGCATAATCACGTTGATACACCGGTTCCCGTCAGTACACCGAAGTTAAGCAACGTTGAGCCTGGTCATTACTAAAATAGGTAACCAATTTGGGAAGTCCAGGTGCTGTATGTAGGAGGACGTCGACACCTCCCGGCAAAAAGTTGCAAAAACCTAACGTCGTCATTTCCCCTAACGGGGATATACATGCGACTGGGGACCGCTTGTGAATTTAATGCTCCCATGAAACTTCCTCCTTTGGAGGGAGCCGGTTAAACCCTGAATACGGTTGGTGCTGAGTGCACACACACAATATAACTAAACTCAACGATTATCAGTATTAATAATCGAGCATATTATAATTTCGTAATAATTAAGACAACGATATATTATAATGTTTATCATAAAATGTATTTCTTCAGTGTTACAATTGTTTTTTAACAATTTGAACAAGTTAAACATTATTTTGGTTAAAAAGATTCCAAAATGGCCAATCATCAGTCACAAAATATAAGTGTAATAATATAAAAATATATTTCTTATTTTACTAATACGAGCATCGAACTCACCTCCCGTTCCTTCACTTTGTCGATTAATTGGGTTATTGCGGAATTATATATATATATATATATATATATATATATATATATATATATAGAGAGAGAGAGAGAGAGAGAGAGAGAGAGAGAGAGAGAGAATTGATATGTAGTTTGCTTGAAGCATTGTGTGGGATAGGTATGTAGTAGAAATTTAGAAGGCTATCACAATGCGAGGAATGAGATATAGTCGGTGTTGAGAGAAGACGAAAGTGGCGATTTACAAATCAATAAGTACATATATATATATATATATATATATATATATATATATATATATATATATATATATATAACATGAATAAATATATGTATTTATAGACATACATGTATGTACTTATTGATTTGTAAATCGCCACTTGTGTCCGTCTTCTCTCATCAACACCGACTATATCTTATTCCTCGCATTGTGATAGCTTTCTAAATCTCTACTATATTTATATATATATATGTATGTGTGTGTGTGTGTGTTCTTTGGGACACAACACCGTTGGACTACCACCCAGCTGATAAAACATGGTCGTTTTCAAGTCTGATGTAAACAAATTCTTGGTGAGTTACCCTCTTAAATAATCATTCAGCCTATTCACCGCCATCTGAAACTCAACGAAGCTTCTATTAGCAAAATTCAGTTTAAATACGGCATACCTGATTTCGTAGTCTGCGGTTGTATCCATTTACTCAATCACACTCCCGACATACAGACGGGCAAGAAAGACACGCGTCTCCCTTATTAGCACTGATTGATTTACGATGAGATACGATATGACATTTTATAACATTCTGTCGTAACCAGAGAGAGCCTTTAACTTGCAGTCTTTTTCGTAATCTTTTCCCCAATCTGTCGTAAGGTGACTGCCTTTTTAGCCAAAAAGTACGCGACATGTGTGACCGCGCTGCGAAATACTATCGTTTGAACCTATCACGTAAACACATTGTCGTCTGGCCAGCATCCGTTCTCACGTAACTATTCAAATGTTGGTCAACCAAAAGGGGAGCTTTTGGCAAAGCCGAGTGTTTCTTACCCCGCAAAAGACGGGAGAGAACGGAGGATTAGAATCGTACAATCTTAATCACTGTTTGTTTTTGTTTGTTTTTTGTTTGTTTTTTAACCAATTTTGTTCTAATATATGTTTCGCTGGTATGGCAATCACAATAGTTTTCCCGAAGTGTGACAAACAAAATAACATTATTAAAGTGACACGTGTGTGTTTTGCTTTGTTGTTTTTTTTTAAGTTTTTTTTTGTACGAAAATCAGTCCAGACAGGTCATGAAGCCACTTGATGAAAGGAGCTCGAAAACATTTTAACAAGTTATATATATTTATTGCAGACTATTATTCTCATCTTTTTTAGTTGTTGTTACAACGATTCCTCTGACCTTCGTCAGGTGATAACCGCGACGGGATAGGAATTCTGAATCTGCATTCTCAGCAGTTGCTGCCATCCATAATTGTTGTCGTCTCACCACGTATTTGGGCAAATTAACCTCTGGCCGGCTTTGGGTAGGATTGAAACCGCTATCTTCAGACAATTTTCACCTGGAACCGTAGAGATTCAATGTCTATATCCACTGCGCCACGGGCCCCGAAGGGCGATCAAGGTTGGATATTTTGGTCTTATAAATCCACGTTTATTTATTATCTGATCTTCCATAGTCGGGTCCGTACCGAATATATATATATATATATATATATATTTTTTATTACATTTTCACCCCAAACAAGGCAAATTGCCACTTTGGTGTAGGGGGCTACTATCAGGGGCAACAACTACTGGGGTACTATGTAGGGATTTGGGCAGCAAGGTGTCGGTTCACGTTACACTTGAACTTCTGCACGTCAGTACTGTTGGGGAAGCAGGGACCTGGAATGGAATTCCAGAGTCTTGCGGTTCTGGGGAAGAAACTATTGGAGTAAAAAGATCTTTTACATCTAGGGACCTCTACAGTGTGGGGGTGGGATCTAGTAGCCTGTCGGGTTTGTCGAGGGTGCTCGCGTCGTGGGGGCACAAGTGATTGCAGTTCGTCAGAGCATTCACCACTAAAATACTTGTAGAAAAGGCAGAGGGATGCAACATTTCGTCGATGGGACAGAGGCTGAAGCTTAGATGCCAGTTCAGGGCCTATCAGGTTTGCGACTCTCTTTTGAACCTTGTCAAGGAGCGAGAGACTAGTAGCAGATGCACCAGCCCAGATGTGGCAGCAATACTCCATACATGGGCGAATGGTGGCCTTATAGAGGTACAGGATACTTTCGGGTGTTAGTAGTTTTCTAGCACGGTAGAGAGAGCCTACCTTTCTTGCAGCGGCCCTGGCAATGCCTTCAATGTAATTGTTCCAACTCATGTTTCCTGTGAACGTTAGGCCAAGGAGTTTGAAAGATGGACTCTCAGATAAAGAGTCGTTGGCCATTGCTATGGGTGGTAGAGAGGGTTTCTTGTAATTATTGAATGAAACTAGTTTAGTCTTGGCAGCATTGAATGCGACCAACCACTTTTGTCCCCATTCCACTACAGATTGGAGGTCTTCCTCTAGTGTTTCTGCCATTTCTTTAGAAATGTGTTCATTCGTCTTCCTGTCGTGTCTGCCATAGAGTGTAGTGTCATCAGCATATATACCCATCTCAGAGGCAATGTTGTCGGGGAGGTCATTTATGAATATCAGGAACAATAGAGGTCCAAGGATAGAACCCTGGGGCACTCCCGCATTTATATCATATTGTTTAGATGTGCGACCGTCGAGGACTACCTGGATTTTTCTCTTATCTAAGAAGGATTTAATTATGTTAAGTATTCTACCAGTGATACCGTATGATCTGATTTTACTGAGGAGACCCTCATGCCATACCCTGTCAAAAGCCTTAGATATATCTAGAGCTACCGCTCTGCCTTCCCCTGCTTTGTCCAGTGAATGGTATATACGTTCAGAGATCACAGTGAGGATGTCTGCTGTGGAACGGGCTCGTCTAAATCCATATTGTTTGTCAGTCAGTAGTTTAGCATCTGTAAGATGATGGACTAGAGCATGGTTAATTATGGTCTCAAATATTTTGGCAAAAAGTGGGAGGAGGCTAATGGGGCGATAATTTGATGGGTCTGAATTGGAATTCATTATTGAGATGAGTATTATTTATTAATTTATTTTATTAATTTATTTTATTACGGACTATTATCCTCATCTTTCTTAGTTGTTGTTTCACGTGGTGAGACGACAACAACTATGGAGGGCAGTAATTGCTGAGAATGCAGTTAGGAAATTCGGAGTTAACACCTGACGAAGACCAGAGGAATAGTTGGCTGAAACGTTGTGAAACAACAACTAAGAAAGATGAGGATAATAGTCCGCAATAAATAAATTAATAAAATAAATTAATAAAATAAATTAATGAAATAATACTCATCTCAATAGTGAATTCCAATTAAAATAATATATGTCAACAAGTTTTAGACAAACAGATCTGACCCAGAAAATAGCAATTTTCTCCCTTTGTCAGAAACATCACACATGGAATGTAGGGATTGAAAGACAAAATAAGCGAAAGTTATGAAACTGCCGAATGTAAACACTTCTATACTTATAACCGACTGGTATTATCAGCAGGTCCCTTAATTTCCGCCCGACTGTTAATTTTCTGAATTAAGCTACACATTTCGCGTTTCACCCCCATAGAAAATTGTCAGGCTAAAATGCATCAAATTCATGTTACCTGGTGTTTTTTATTTATACGCGCAGTGTTTAATTTCGCTTGCTAACACGAGTTCCAGGCATTTTAGCTTGACGATTCTCCAAGTAAAATGAAAACGCCGACAAAGCTGTGTACCTTAATTGCCGGATATTTTCATAACTTACTACCTAGCTCTACTCACGTATTGAGCGATCGATGTCTCTGTTCACTCTTAAAAGACAATGGATATCCCCTGTAAAATTAGCTGCACGTGTAATTGTGAGACAAGGGTTGCGCAATCCCAACCACACCTCTCCAGAATTGGCACTGCTTGAGTTCAATGGCAAGACGACTGAAAACAATACCGAGATAAGAATAGAACATATTACAGCACCTGAAATTCCCAAATAGTTACCCATTTTAGTAGTGACTAGGCTTAACGTTGCTTAACTTCGGTGATCAAAGGAATCGGTATTTCAGCGTGAATTATGATTTATAACACGTATTGAGCTCTATTGAATTAAATACTTAAAATCGTTACATTAAATATATCCCTTTAAATTTTTAATTGCATGACATAAGATAGAAATGGCGTTTTTGAGAAACGGCGAGCTTTAAATTGAATTTATAAAACTCACCATTATATTTTAATGTTTTCCTTATTAATGAGTTCAATTTACAATAAAAAAAAGTACCATTTAAAATCGCTGAAAATCATTTCTTCTTTTGCATATTTTATGCAAACATTCAACATTAATCAGAAGTTACTTTTCCAGGCATTCACCGTCAGGCCAAAATATCAGTTGAAGTGTATTGTAAAAAATTTGATAAACATTATCATGTTTGTTATTAGTTTTTATTTTTTATTCTTTTTGCAAATAAATCCACTGGGTAAATTATTCCTCGTAGTATATAATATGCAACAGAGAATCGATTCTATACATACACAATCTGCATACATTAAAATACCATGTTTAAGCGTATTATACGAACGGGCAATGCCTGGCGTCCAGCTTGTCATATATAAAAATTCTCATTGTTTTTCTTCATTTTGTTTACACGCATATTTACATTTTAAAATGATATCAATAGTAAATGGTAAGTGTATTCTACGCATAAAATAAGGGAGATGAATGGATTGGGGCACAAGTGTTGAGGAGAAAGACGAAAAATGGGGGATAGGGAAAGATAAAACAAAGAGGCGGCTAGAGAAAGATGGGGAGATGGAAGTTTATTATAAAGATTTTATACGATTTAACGTAAGCGAGTAGTCCTGCTAGTCTATTATATAAAAATAGCAGTTGCATGTGTGTCTGTATATCCAACAAAAGCAAAATACTACTAAACAAGCACCGACAAGGTTAATATAATCTTGATCGGCATTTTTTCTGAATAACTATATCCAAAATTTAAAAAAGTAATTATCGTTCATTCTAGACCGGATTTTTAAACAGTCGAATTATAATTATTTTCTTCCTATAAAAAATATTTTATGAGTGTAAATATATCAAAATACGTAAATATATTATACACAAACACACACACACACATCGCGGTTTGCTTAATGTGTGCTAGTTAATATGGATTATTTTGTGTGGCGTGGTTTCTCAAGTGGCAGAGTACTCGCTTCGCATTGAAGAGATTCGGGGTTCGAATCCCGTGTTTGGATGAGTTCTACTGATGAGTTCAAATGAGCGCTAAACTGTAGTCCTGGACTTCCGTATTGTGGGCTTTCATAGCTTGTGTAATCTACGACGTTGTTTGGCTGTGGAAATAATCATACCATCACGCATTCTGAAAATTAAAGAGAACTTTCTCTGTGTAAGTTTAAGAAAGAGTTTCCTATGTACTCAGAAACGGCTGAGCCGATTTTTTTAAATTTCACACGAAGATACTTGATGCGTCTGAGAGTGTTTTTATGGAGATTTTTTTATTGGAATATGTCTGATAAGTATTGAAAATCGATAATCGATAATCGAAAAAATTCGATTAAAGAAGGAAATCCGATTTTGCTCAAAGACTTTTATACAACATAACATCGAAAGTGTATCTGAGAAGTCTCATCACCGCACAAGCTGAAAGGCCAAGCCTATAAAACCAACAGTAGATCATTTTATAAGATAGGAGCGCGTTTTAAGTGAATGTCATTTAGAGCACAAAATAACTATGATACTTGATTTTTGTACGTTTAATTTTAATTCAAGTGATTATGTAAAATAATGTCATAAAATCAACAGTTGGTTCTTCGATAAGACAGGGGCGCGTTTGGAGTGAACGTTTTTTTGTTTTTTTTACAGCACAATTGAATTATGATACCTGACTTTTGCATTTTAAACTTTAAGGCAAGGTATTATTGACAGATAATTTCATAAAATCAACAGTAGATTCCCTGCAATGTATTGTGGACTAAGTCACAACGAGGAGCCATGTAAAACTTTTCTACCGGTTCACTGAAGATGTGGGCCCTACTAGCGCAGGTAACCAATCTATTTGAAAGTGAAAGTGTATATCTGTCTGTGTATCTGTGTGTCTGATTGTGTACATTTCCCTACGCAATAACTCTGTCAATTTTTAGTCTACAGACTCGAAATTTGATACACAGTGTACTGAGATTTGGGAAAATCGATATGATCGGTTTTCGGCCACAAATTTTGCGATTAAGGTGTCAAAGTTCAACGATTTGACCTTTGAGAACTCTACCAAACTCCTACGACAATTTTCGGTCTAAATTTTAGATATAGGTTCATTAGACATGGATCTAACTTAATAACTTAATTTGAGCCTAAAACAATAAATTTTAAGGGGTCATAATAGGGGTCAACGTTTAAAAAATTAAACATTTTTTTTTGCTCAACATACATCTCCAAATACCCGGGCATCGCTGGGTACCTATGCTAGTATATATATATGATTGATGATTTATTTATTTATTTATTTATTTATTTATTTTGTAAGCGATTCTGTGGTAGTTTTTCTTCTTCTTTTTACTTCTTGAGTGCTTTTCAAGAGAGAATTTATCTGCCCTTTGTTCATATTCTAGTCGACCCACATTTTAGGACATATTTGTTGTAATTATTAAGTTATTATTTAAATATTTACTTAAATATTTTTATGTGAATAAAATTAAGTAAATATATATATATTTATATTTATATTTATATACATATCTATATATATCAATATATATATATATATATATATATATATATACATAATAATAATACATACACGCACATATACATATACATATATGTCTGTGTGGGTGTGGGTGTGTAATATTACAAAGATCCATATTATCTTTAAATTAGGACCTGTCTCGATGAATGATTTATATATTATAAAATGTTTAAGAAATAAAATGAAATTTAGGAACTTTTGCTTAATTAATGTTTAATAACTATGGATTAAAGTCAATGCAAGTCTTAAATATTTGAATTTTCAAATGGAAGTCTATTCTTATACAAGCCCATTGCACTATCTGAAAAAAAAACATTTGAAACATTCTTAAAAATGAAACCTGGGTACTACAGGGTGACCCAAATAAAACGAGCCCCAACGCTAATTAGGCCCCGTTTCTTAGTGTTTTGTCCGAATGAAATGAAACTTTGGTCATAACTAATTTATTATATTTAAAACATCACATCAAAACACTAGGGTATTTGGCCTGTTTTTCTCCGTCCTGCAGAATATGTTCTAGATGGTCTCCATTTTGCTTTTTTTGGGGGGATAACCCTGTATTAATTAATTAGCATTTAAATTTTATGAAAATTAGAGATATCTGGATTTGCCACAATTTCATGAAATTAAATTAAACTAAATATAGCCTACATTATCCACCTAAGCGCCTAACAGCTGCATTCAAAATTATTAATGATTCGCTGATTTATTAAGGTGTGGATCCTTTACACACACACACACACACACACACACACACACACACACACACACACACATACATATATAAGAATTTAATAGACTGTCTTCTACTAAATCCATATTTACGAAAAATGAAAAATATTATAATGAGGCCCTTAAAAACTCTGGATATAATTCACAAATTAAATTCATAAATGAAAATGATAGAAACATAAACTGCATTGAAAATAAACCTATTAAGAGCGTAATAACATATAATATGGCAATGTCTTCCCGTATACGAGTTAAGAAAATAACCAAGAGACAAAAAAAGATAAAACCAAACCACAAATATTAGATAATAATACAAATAAACAGCAAACCAAAACCCGTAAACGTAAGAATAGACATAAGGAGATCCTATGGTTCAACCCCCCATATTCCAAAAACCTAGAAACAAACATAGCCAGAGAATTTCTTAAAATATTAGATAAGAACTTTAAAGCCCCCCATAGATATAATAAAATTTTCAATAAGAACACAATTAAAGTCTCTTACTCTACTATGCCTAACCTTCATCAGAAAATAATTAGCTCTAATAATAAGAAAATTAATAAACTACAAAATACAACTATACAAAATACATCGGACTGTAACTGTAGAAGAAAAAATAAATGTCCCCTACAAGGCTCATGTAAAATTAAAAATGTTATCTATAGCTGCACAGTATCAAAAACTCCAAATCTACATGAACCTATTAACAGCCATAACTCAACTACCAGATTAAATAATAACACCAACTTAAACCAATCTACCGATCAATTACTAATCAACCCACCATATAATAATCCAACAACAGGCCTAACGGAAAATAATCACAAGCAAGAGGTAATATATTTTGGTTCCACATCTGGCCTAATAAAACATAGAAAATAACTCTCTGCCAAACCAAACTACTTTATCCAACTATATTTGGCAACTAAAAAACAGCAATATTTATTTCAACTTAAAATGGCAAATAATTGAGACTTGCAAATCATATAAACCAGGAGATAAATTTTGTGCACTATGTACAAAAGAGACCCTAAAAATTTTAAAATATGAAGATATAAAAAATACAACCAAACTATTAAATTCAAGACAGGAGCTTATGACATGTAGTCATAAACGTTGGTTTAAATTTAATAAATATAAACCACCTTAAATCATTAAAAATTACTTATTAGTAAAAATAGATTACAATTATTATTATTTTTATTATTATTTTTTTATTTGTTATTTTTGTATTTTTTTTTAATAAATTAAGTTAGACTAATTATCTCCCTTACACCCGTCAAATAAATAAAGTAAAGAAAACATGACAATTATCTCCCCTTAAAATATGTAATAGTAATATTCTCTATATGTAAACCGTAGCGTCTTTAAATCAAAAATACGCTAACGGAAACAATTTATTGCACGAGCGCCCCCCCCCTTTTAAAATCCATCATTCAATAAGATAAAAAGCTATAGCAAACGTCTAAATGACTATTTTAACCACAGTTCCTGATTTCAAAAAACGAAAAATTAAAAGGTAAATATCTCTATATATTTTTAAAGCTAATTTATTATGTAAATTCAAAAATATATATTTTTCTCTATAATATCTATCTCTAACCCATATTAATTTTCTTATAAATTTTAAATCCAGACCTTTTATTTCAATTTTTCAGATTCATCTGCCTTACTTTTAATGCTAGGTTTATTTGTGGTGTCTTTTAAATTCAATAAAAACCCTTCAAAATTTGCCGATGAGGAGACCTTGCTTATCAAAAAACTATATATAATTATTGTACATAACTTGATGTATACCACAATAAAAAGAATTGTTTTCCGAAACGATCGTACAGATAATTGATTTTGTTGTTGTTCCTTCTTATGAAACGGATTTTTAATTTAATTAAAATTTGATTTTTAAATTTTAAATTATCAATCACATTACTTAATATTGAATTAGCTCTAGGACATTTAACTATCGAGCTTATTATATATCTAAATTACAACGAGCACTTCTATTTCCTGTATTTTAATTAAACTAGTAATTTCACTGTTACATTAAAATACACTCAGCTTTTAGACTATTGTTCTAATCTCCTTTAAATTATATATATACATATATATGTGTGTATATGTGTGTATATATATATATGGATGTATACATATATATATGGATGTATACATACATATATATATAGAGACAGACAGACAGACAGACAGACAAACAGAGATGATGATGATTATTATTTGTCTCATTAACTGTTCTTACATTTTACTTAGTTTCTTCTAAATTTATTTTAATGCCAGCATCACTGCAGGAGATCCGATCATGTTTCTGAGGAATACTGATCCACCATGCTTCTGTAACTGTACCAGTCTAATGCTAAAGAACATGTATAAAAATTATTGCGTCATTATTTGAAGGAGAAATGGTTTTCATTCCAAGATTTAAAATTGTCTTATCTGCAGTTGGCAATATTTCGTTCGCCAAAGTTTAGTTTGCATTACGATTAGCATTTGCTCTGACTATTCATAAGTCTCAAGGACAGACTTTACAGAAAGTTTTAGTCTATCTGGACAAACCTGTCTTTCAACATCGACAACTATATGTTGCACTTAGTATAGTTAAGCGAAATGATAACATAAAAGTGTTTTAAATACTCAAAATGTACAAAAAATGTTGTAAATAGAAGAATAGTGTCTTAATTAATTTTATTGACCCTATTACTCGCATATAAAATATTTATTTGACCCAACGAGTCATGAGTGTTCTAGGATATATATATATATATATATTGATATATATATATATATATATATTGATATATATATATATATTGATGTAGTTTATATATTTTGTGTACAGAAACTTGGTAGATGCGACAAGTCATTGGTACCGTCGGTTTCAAGCCCGATAATTAGGACCGTTTAAGATATCCTTATCAAGCTCTCTTCAGCCAATATTCGTTTGAAAAGGAGATTTTCCTTTTAATCGAGCATTCTGCTGGATTTATTTTTCCAAAAAAACTAAACATATATATAAAAAATATATATATTTTATATATATTTTATATATATATATATATATATATATATATATATATATATAGTAATTTATAAAATATATATGGCGATTAAGCTACAATGAATATTCTGCGTTTCATCCATTATAGGATTCGTCAGGCTTATGCGCGAATTCTGTGGTTGTTTCTCGTTTTTATATATCTAATATAATTAAAATCCTCAACATATATAAAAACGAGAAACAACCACAGAATTCGCGCATAAGCCTGACGAATCCTATAGTGGAGCAAACGCAGAATATTCAGTGTAGCTTAATCGCCGTATATATTTTATAAATTACTAACTAGCTCTACCTACGTATTGAGCACTTTTGAAGTAAATACTTTACGCATAAATCTATACTTTCGTATATTAATTTTATGTGAGTAAATGAAGTAGTTATATATATTATTTGTTTTTGTTTTGCGATACGTTTTGAATGTATTCTATTATACACGCGAAAGTGCATTTTTGCCTAAATGCGTGTTGGGAAGAATTTTTTCTTTTGCCAATATTGGTACCCCAAAATGAGGAGCGGCATATGTATTATTTAAAAAATATAATTATCCACTGACACGCGTTTCGTCGTCTACGACTCATCAGAGTGGCTGAATCTAGCGAGATTCGAAATCGGGACCCCATGGTAAAAAGTGCAACCCCCTACCACCAGGTTATCTCGCACGACGGAACGTGTCGCGCTTTTTTATGTAGATCTTATTTGTTTTTGTTTTGTGATACTTTTTGAATGAATTACATTATATATATCGAAGTGCATTTTTACCTAAATGCGAGTTAAAAATAACCTAGTGGAAGGGGGGTTACGCTTTTTACCATGGGTCCCGATTTCGAATATCGTTAGGTTCAGCTACTCTGATGAGTCGTAGACGACGAAACACGTGTTAGTGGGTAATTATATTTTATATATGTATATATATATATGTGTGTGTGTGTGTGTGTGTGTGTACGCGTGTGTGTGTGTGTGTGTGTGTAACAAACAATCAAGTAATTAATAGGACAAGCTTACTATGTAAAACTAAGCTGCAGTCTAGTATAAGTATTAATGTTTATATTTATCCTAACCAAATAAAATCCTCGATACGACAGTACGAAGTTTTATGGTAATTGTATATATATATATATATATATATATATATATATATATATATATATATATATATGTAGAACTGCACGTCTGTGGAACTCTGTTCCGCCTGCCTGCTTCCCTCCGGACTACAACTTGGATGTCTTCAAGTCCAATGTTAACAAATTCCTAATGAACCGCCCCCTTAAGTAAACACTTCAGCAAATCTCCTCACTAAATTAATGTACTTGCAATAACCCTTATCCCTGAGTGGCTTCCGGGCCTTGATAAGTGGTGATCACTGTGTAAAAAAAAAAATATATATTGATATTTACTGTATGGTATGAGGATTGTTCCAAAAGTACAGCCTCCTATTTTTAACTTAAAAAGTTGAAGAGCTAAAAGACACGAGTGATCCTATTAAAACGAGCGAACTTTTGTCCTCCAGAATTTATTTTTCTACATATTCATCACCATTCACAAATCAAATTTGCCAGCTATTACGCGTGTTAAGCAAGATGATAGGAAGACATTCTATTTACCACACGACAACACAAGGTCACACACAAATTTTGAAGACCGAGGGATATGTGATAAATCAATAATATACTCCAGACCTGGCACTGCTACACTCCCACTTGTTCAAACTTCTAAAACGCGCTATATTCGCAGCTGTAAAAAAAAATGGACCGCCTCGGAAGGTGCTGACTTTTATGACAAAGGAATCAAGACTCGTTTATTGCAGGCAAAAGTTGATTGAGAATGTTGGTGACAATGTAGAAAAATAAAATCTGGAGCACAAAAGATCGCTTGTTTTTAGTAGAAACAATTCCGACTTCGTTGATCTTCAACTTTTTGTATCAGAAAACAGGAGTAATTATTTCTAGAACGCCCTTCGTATTCATTTATTCATTTTTCAGATAATAATATCGTTATCATATTGTTATGGGGTTACATGGTAATAAGAACGGAAGGACACAGGACTTTTAGGAACGAACATGTATTCACATATATTACAGGAAAAAGCAGGTTGAACAATACCATTCCTCAAGTGTAGGACGTGTGCACACGACCTCCCTGGTCGCGTGCCAATCTCTGATCCATGGCCCCGATACTCGTTACCGAAAGTGACGTCACCAAAGGAAGTGACGTCATGAGATAGTCCATTAATCCCATGGATTAGCGTCTCCAACACATAATAAATACAGCGTGGGACAAATTAGAATTAGAATTCTCTTGGGTAATATGAAAGAGAACCTAATTGGCATTAAATTGGCGCAAACTTCGGGATGCCATTTTCTACTATTTATTAAATGATTGTCTCACTCAAAGAGGAAAATTATCAATATTATCTCTAATACACACAGAAAACCCCCATTAACAACACCTTTAATTATTAAGAGATAGGTAGCTACCTATCATTCCGCAATTTAATTCGTATACACTACTTGAAATTATTGAAACGAAATTAATCGGTAAAGAACAAGACAAAACTGATAAAAAATTATATAGAAAAAAACTAATCGATAAGTATAAGAGTGTAGTATCGTTCCGTATATTTGATGTGTTTATTGGCGAGCATATATATTTGACTGTCTAAATATGAACGTGCCTTTTGATCGTGTAGTGATTGTTTAAACATGACACATAACAATTATAACAATAAGGGACAAATAAAAGTGTCTGGCGTTTTTTTTTTTATCGACCAATGGTAAACATACGTGGTTCATCTTGGGTTTATCTTGATTTGACGAATCTTTAAAAAAGCTGCAAACGAAGATTCGTACGACCCGAAGGCTTGGTATTATTTACAGCAGCTTTATTTCGGATATTCCCCCCACGTGAAAGCTGCAATGCTTGCCCGAGATATTTTCTATCGACATTTTCCCCCATGCGGAGCCCTTACGGTTCCAAACCGTCTTTCTTCCCCCGGTTACTGACTGGGTCTGCTAACTTTTACTCCCAACTGATTCGTACATTTTCTAGTTATCTTTTTTATGTTCTAGCATTCTTTTTCAGCAAGTTAACATTTTTATTTATGCTTGTTATGAAAAACTAATATTCCTTTCTATTAAAACATTTTAACATAAATGATTTTATCTGTAATTATTTAATTGTGTGAACCAAATAGTTGTTATAAAAATTAAGTTTGATTTTATTTAAATTGAAATGCGCCGCCATTTCTTTAGATGTGCAGTTTTCTATTTAGTTTAGAAATTTCTACCATAATTTTCTATTAAAGAGTTATTTCATATTCATATTGCTGTCTATACCGTATTCTTCGCATCTTCTTGATTTTGTCGTTTTTGTAAGTACACAACATTCGGTAGATTATTGTCGCTTTTTATATCTTCAGTATATTTAGTACAGATGTTGTTGCGTCTGCAACCGCATCTTGTAAACAGACGGTTAAATCCATTAGTTACGTTCGCAAATGCATTAAATTGCATTTATATATATATATATATATATATATATATATATATGTATATATATATGTATATGTAAATATAAATCTATCTATATATATAGATATTTATATATATATGTGTATATATATATATGTATATAATGTATCTTTGTGTGTATGTGTGTGCATGTAAGCGCACACATGCACACACGCACATATATATATATCCATATATATATATATATATATACACATATATATATATATATATATATATATATATATATATATAGTAAGTTATAAAATATATATGACAATTAAGCTACTCAGAATATTCCGTTTATATTATTTATTTATATTATAATATTCGCGTTTCATCCACGCTAGGATTCATCAGGCTTATGTATTAGGATTCATAAACCTGATGAATCCTAGCGTGGATGAAACGCGAAATATTCTGTGTTGCTTAATTGCCATATATATTTCATAACTTACTGCCTAGCTCTACCTACGTATTGAGCACTGTTGAAGTAAGTACTTAAAGTTTACGCATAAATTTATACTTTCGTATATTAATTTATATATATATATATATATATGTATATATATATATATATATATATATATATATATATATATACATATATTTACATGGGGGTATATACACTTACATGCATATATACACTTACATGCATATATATATATATATATATATATATATATATATATATATATTTGCAGCAGATCTTAAAGCACTATTTATAAAATAATAAAATGAAAAATGTGAAATGAAAATATAAACTGTTTTAAAAATCACTTGAAGAAGCTCACATTGAAGAGTTCTGCCTGCGAATGACAACACCAGCACGAAATACCAACATGAGTGCACGAATATTCAACTTATGGGAAAAAATGAACAATAACAAAACAAATGACTCTTCAGTCTCTGATGATGGATTTTCTAAAATCCGTTATCTCCCACATTCTTTCATAAAAATACTCGTCTAGCTGAAACCACTGTCAGTAATTTCCCCCACTCTTTGTGCCTAAATCAAAGCGTAGATCCCATGGACAAAGCTTCTTTCTTATAAGTGCACGCCTGTGGAATTCTCTTCCATTTTCCTGTTTCCCACCTGACTACAACTTGGATGTCTTCAAGTCCAACATAAACAAATTCCTGATGAACTGCCCCCTTAAGTAAGACACTTTATCAGATTTCCAATACTAACGATTACTACAATATTGTCCCATTGATTACTGTACACGCAATAACCCTTATCCCCGAGTGGCCTCCGGGCCTTGATAAGTGGTGACTTTCATGTAAAAAATTCATATGCATTTCAATTATAAAAACAAAAAATAAAAAACAAATATGTCATAAGAGCTAAAAATTAAAACAAAAAACCGATGTTTTTTTTTTTTTTTAATTTTTTCATTTAATAAAATGTTTGCAACTTCAAGTTGTGTTTAAAACGGTTTATGTGTTCATTTTTAAATATTTAATTTTATAAATGGTGCTTTTAAGAACTTCTACCAATTTTATAAACACTGGATTATGACACGTTGAAGAGTTCTCTCGAGTGTTGGTTGGTTGGTTGGTTGGTTGGTTGGTTGTTTTTGTTTTACGTCATATCAACCCTTTTCAGGTTATTTAATGCCAAATCCAAAGATTTTGAAGAACAGTTTTTTAATAGAGTATATTTGGGTTTTTTTTAAGTCGGTTTCTATTTAACTCATAATTGGAACCCTAACAGGTACTACCAGTTCGGGTCAAAGTGGACCTGTGAGCAATGACAATTAAAGGGTGGATATATACTCCCCAAAGCCCGCAAACTGGGGCCTCACCATCGGATATAGTTTAACGTCATATCCAGGACCTCTCTCGAGTATGGATGATAACGCTAGCACGTATACTCGAAATATCAACACGAGGGCACGGATAAATAACTCCAAAAACAAAAAACAAAAAAAGAGACCAACAACAAAACAAAGTCTCTGATGAAGAATTTTCTATGGTCTGAAATAAATGTGATACATTTCAATTACAAACAACGCAAAAAAAAAACAAAAAGTGTCATAAGAATTAAAGAAACAAAATAAATAGAATGATTTTTTTCTTTCTTTTTTCATTTAAGAAACTGTTTGAACTTTTCAAGTTGTTTTTTTAACATTTAATCTGTTTGTTTTAATTATTTAGTACACATATACCCCACCCCCATATATATATATATATATATATATATATATATATATATATATATATATATATATATATATATATATATATGAAATTTATTACTGTGAGTCCAGAATGAGTTTACATATTGCTTCAGCTAGGGGAAATCCTCAAAAAGAAGAGGAAATATCCAACTAGCATCGTCATAGAGTCCATCTATGAATTCTGACGATGCTAGTTGGATATTTCCTCTTCTTTTTGAGGATTTCCCCCAGCTTAAACAATATGTAAACTCATTCTGGACTCACAGTAATAAATTTCCTATATACTGCTCTGGTTACACATTGAGCACTCTAGTCTGGTATTTTCACCACTGGTAAATATATATATATGTATGTATGTATGTATGTATATAGTGAGTGGTATATATATATATATATATATGATTGTTGAGCTGGATTAAATCCGACGATATGAAATAAAATGGAGGTGGAAGGACCTGGATACTCAACGTTTCGCCCGATTTATGCGGGCTTCTTCAAGAGGGATGGTCATTGACGAGAGAGTCGGAGGATTGGGGCTATATATAATGATGGGGGAGAGCAGCGTGTTTTCCTTATGTAAATTAGATGTCATATATATATGTATATACATTTTATGAGAGAAGAACTAATTAGAGTAAACTAGTGTAGTGGATTACGTCTAAAAGATAAAATATCGTAGAGATTAAAAATTTAATTTTTAATCTCTACATATATATATGACATCTAATTTACATAAGGAAAACACGCTGCTCTCCCCCATCATTATATATAGCCCAATCCTCCGATTCTCTCGTCAATGACCATCCCTCTTGAAGAAGCCCGCATAAATCGGGCGAAACGTTGAGTATCCAGGTCCTTCCACCTCCATTTTATTTCATATATATATATATATATATATATATATATATATAGTGAGGGGGACGATTCCAATATTTTTTCCGATTCTGATACAATTACCGATTCTGAACTAAATTGCCGATTCCGATACAATTCCCGATTCCGATTCTATATAAATCTCTAATCATTTAACTATAAGATTGTTATTTCCCCCGACTTTCTTAATAACACATGTTAAATATGCAGATATTTTTCTTAAACGTCAAAATACACTTGTGGGGGATGATCTATCGATTTTATCTTTACTGATATTTTAAAATCAATAAATATTTATTATTTGATCATTATTACCAGCAATGGAAGATTTTACTTCAAACAAAATCAAATACAAAAGACAATTAAAAGAATCGTTTTGGCATCGGAAAATAGGCATCCATTTTTCCGATTCCGACACCGATTCCGATACCCAGAAATTTTCTGATTTTTTCGATTCCCGATACCGATTCCGATTAATCGCCCCACCCCTAATATATATATATATATATATATATATATATATATATATATATATATATATATATATATATATATACATTATTGGCTACATATGTGCATAAATAATTCAGTGGAGTTCCAATAGGCTTTAAAAATAAAGGTACAAGATTCAATTTGAAATTTATTTATCTCCAAAGTCCACTTTTATAAATTTTACAAAGTAAGGTATAAAAATGTAATACCTTACTTTGTAAAATGTATAAAAGTGCACTTTGAAGATAAATAAATTTCAAATTGAATCTTGTACCTTTATTTTTAAAGCCTATAATAAAAGCATTTTGTTTAACAGTTTTCATGCCTTGGATGAAATGCTTTTCTAACTTATATCGTATCTCTTTAAGATTATATTTTATTTTATTTATTCATTTGGATTAAAAACAAATGAATGTGGTTTTGCATGTATTTATAAAAACTCTCCTACTCTCTGTTTCAGTTTGTATTTCTCCTCACACCACAACTCTTTTTTGCAACTCCCTCTTTGTCATACATGTCTGAATAATGAGAAAATCTGAATTTTTTTAACAAAAACTTTAAAATAACTTTTTTAGATTAAATTTTTATTAAACTTCTTTCAGAATAGAAAATCTTTGCAGTTTATTAAGGAACATATTTCATATAGGTTTAATTAAACATATTCAGTAGATAACGAGAAAAATAGAGATAAAAATTTCAAAAGGACTGTATAACTGGTTACGCTCAATAGCAGTCCTCGCCAGCAAAAGTCTTTGTTATTGTTATTCTATTATTATTATTATTATTATTATTATTATTATTATTTAAAACATTCTGTGTCCTGCTCTTTCGTGCGAGGACTAATAATGATTTTTTTAAAGTTTAAAAAAATGAATCGTGCGCCACCACCGAAAATCAACCCCTAAACGAATGAGTTATGAAGATATTTTTGATGGAAGGCTAAAAATTGAAACATGAAGCAATAGCTATTACGTTACGCATGCATATTCCTAATGCCGGCGTTCGACCTGACAAATTTCATTTTATTTAAATTCTCACTGTTTTGTACCGATTTTCCTGGGCTAAACCTTAAATATAAAGTTTCACATGGAGTCAAATACCCTCTCTATTAAGTTTTATGTCTGTAAACCAAAAACTCCAGGAGGAATTTGGGAGGCAAAAACTTTTAAACAAATAAATATACATCTTCATAAATATATATGGAAAGAGGTTTCTGTTTACTATAACATTTTTACGCAAATATTACGCAAGTATAAATCATGTAGAATATCTGCATGAATATAATTACACGTAATAGTTAACTAAAGATGATCAGCCCATAAGAAAACCGAATAAACTAATAGGGAATCAATTAAAATGAATGAAGTTATTTTTCTTTTTAAAGAATGAAGTTATTTTTCTTTTTAAGTAAATAGAAAAAAGGTTTGTAATTTGAATATCAATACGCACAAAAAAGACTATATATTCCCTGTAATCCATTAGGATGAAATCAAATAGATTAGTCATTACAGATAGTCCATCATATATATATTGCTTTCTTAGTATCTCACACCGTCAATATCTGCAATGTACTCGGTTTGTATATACCAATGGTAATGGGTTAGAAAACCTTTCTAATAAGTTTTATCATGAAAAAGATCTTTTTTTGTGTAAATTTTGTAAATGTTCAAAGTACGGGCGTTTGCATGGTTCCCAGTAGACCGCCTTTGTCACGAAGTAATATTTGATTTTGTATTCATTTGAGGATAGTGCAAGGTGTGGTAGAGAAATTTGGAATATCAATTGAAACATACGTAATGCAGGTATACATGTAATTCTTTGAACTGCCACTAGTACCACATTTACATTTTATATTTTACTAATTTTAAAAATGATATCCATAAGCTGGTGGCCATTCTTTTCTATACACTGAGTTAATCGAACTCCTAAGTTTCGTTCAACTCTCTCCAGCATATCGATGGGTCTGTTGGCGACAGCTCGATGAATGTTATTTTTCAGGTGAGTCGATGTGCTATGACGATCGTTGTAAACAATAGATTTCAGATATCCTCATAAAAAATTGTCACACGGTGATAAATCAAGGGACCATGTTGGCCAGTTCAGATCGCCCCTCAAGGAAATGAGGTGTCCTATGAAGTTCTACCGTATAACATTCATTGATGTGCGCTGCTTGTATAGTTACACTATCCTGCTGAAGCTACACATTTTTCACACCCATCTAGTTCGGTGTTGGCAGGAAACACACATTGATCATGTTGACATAACGGTCAGATGTCATTGATATGGCCTGTTCGTTTTCTTTAAAAAAAAAAACATGGACATATTATACTAACATGCATTTTCACGAGCAATAAAATCGCGTGGATTACGTTCATGCACCATAACCAATATGTAGGGATAAAATTTCAATCCTTTATGATGGATTCACCACAACCCAAGAGCAGATGCGCGTTTGTGGACAGACTGTCGGGACGTATCAAAACAGATTGTCCCACCGCATCAATGTTTTGGGGTGACCTTGCTGTTCGTAAAAGGCCAGGCTTCTTTTTCTTTACATCATCCGTTTCCTTGAAGTTGTTTACCCATGA
>NC_136499.1:12551528-12559028 GCF_053919585.1 Euprymna scolopes | reverse complement strand
TTAAGCTTAACCATATTACTATTGTAATTATATATAATTATAAGTGAGTTGTGAGGGCATGAGCCCCTTAAATTCAAATATATCCTATTAGCATGAAATTGAAATTGTACCAACAAAACATTATGAGGAAGACAATGGAAGTTGCCGCAAATCTCTAAGAGCTTTTTTTTTGTTGTTTACACAGTGATCACCACTTATCAAGGCCCGGAAGCCACTCAGGGATAAGGGTTATTGCAAGTACATTACGTTAGTGAGGAGATTTTATGAAGTGTTTAATTAGGGGGGCGGTTCATTAGGAATTTGTTAACATCTCCTAATATTAGCTCCTGTTAGCTCTCCTAATATAAAGGTGCTGCATTTTTTTTCAACCTACTTGTCTTTCATTTTTTATTCATTTATTGTCTTAAATTCTTTGCTTCTTACTAGTTCGCTCTCTTTCAATTTTTTAAATTTTGACACACCCTTTATAAGCTTTTCCTTACAGTTGGAGATGTAAACTTTCAGACTATTATTATTATTATTATTATTATTATTATTATTATTATTATTATTATTATTATTGACCGGATTTTCCTTTTTTTTCTTTTCAGGGCCCTCTCGTCGGTCGTGGCATTCGGAGCCAACATCATCTGCAACAAAATCCCCGATCTTGTACCAAAACAACGTTCAATATGCCAGAGACGACCTGATGCAATCGTTGTGGTCGGGGAGGGGGTGAAGCTCGGCATACAAGAATGCCGTTACCAATTCCGGAACATGCGATGGAATTGTACACACACACGCTCACGGAATTCCATGTTCGCCCATGTACACCTTGTACGTAAGTAATTTTACGTTGACTACTTTCATGTGTTTGTGCCTGTGGGTGTGGTCGTGAGCGCGAACGTGTGCACCTGGCTTTCTGTCTGTATTTATATTTAAAAAAAAAAAAAGAAAGAATCAAAATACACAACACTCATTCTGTTATATAGCGACATTATATAGAATTGAAATAAACGCCAGATTTAATAATTTTGAATTAACATAATAAAAAAAAAACTGATTACAATAATCGTTATCATCAGTATCCTATATGGAAAAAAGTGAAGAGTAGTTAGCACTCGAGAACTAGTAAACCAAATCAAAATAAAACAGCGCATCATTTATATCAAACGCACTAGAATAAAATTTTCTGATGGAGGCTGATTTTTGTTTTTTTAACACGTGGAAACGTTTGGTAAGACATGTACATCAAGAACTCGTTTTCTACCACAACAAAGCAAAAGCCTTACTTTCTCCGTGTGCCTTCCACAAAGTTTCTTCGCAAGGGTTTTCCATCTGTGAAAAACATTGGCACGGAACTGCTTTCCACAGATTACAACCTGGTTGTCTTCAAAACCAATGTCAAAAATATATTTCAATCGTTTCTAGTTTTACAAAATAGCTGGTTACATCATTTGCTAACTCGTATTCACCCCAAGCAAGGCATATTGGTCACATTTGGAATTATGCCTAGAGAGCCCTATGTAGGAAGTTTAGTAGCAAGGTCTTTGTTCACATTTCATCATTTCTTTTCATATAAGTACAGTCAGAGAAGCAGGAAAAGGGGTGGGAATTTCATTATCTAACACTTCGAGTGAAAAAAAGTATGAAGTAGAAAGCCTTTCAGCAGGTTAATCGGTGATTTTTACATCGAGGGGTACAAGTGCTAGAATGTCCTCATCAGAGAAGATTCTGTTAAAATGCTTGTTAAACATGCGCAGACATGCAACATTGCAACGATGAGACAGAGGTCAGTGCTTGGTTCATAGTCCGAGACTATTTTTGATCCTGAGATGGAAAGACTAGCAGCAGATGCACCAGCCCAGATATCCATGCATGCGAGAATGATGACTACGTAGAGATAACAATGCTAGCAGATACGGATAGTTTTCTAGCACAGCAGAGAGTCATCCTTTTTTGCAGCAGATTTTTCAATGTCTGTTATGTGTTTGTTCTAAATTATATCGCCTGTCCCAGTTAAGACTAGGAGTTTGAACGAAAAAATCTGTAGGTAACGAATTGTCGCACGAAGTGCCTTAAATAAGTTTCTAGACTTTTTTCGTATGGGCACTTTTAATTATAGTACACACATGAAATTCTAGTCCCCTTCGAAGTAATCTCCTCTGGTTGCAGTGCACTTGTTGTATCACTGCAGCAACCTCGGGAACGTTTGTTATAGCGCGTCGATCATCCTCGTCACAGCCTCTTTCATCTCGTCAATTGTCCCATAAGAACAACCTCTAAGGTAATCCTTAAGCTTAGAAAATAACCAAAAGTCACAGGGAGCAAGGTCTAGATTATAGGAAAGGTGAGGAACTGTCTTGATGCCCATCTTGGTCAAATAGTCGGTGACGAGCTTGGAGCTGTGAACTGGTGCCTTCGCGCAAATCTTCCGCATCTTCAGTTCCTCGTGAATAATTGTGTGTACAGTTCTCACACTGACATCAAACTGTACAATAATTGTCTCTATAGACACATGACAATCCATATCCATAAAACTTTTTATTTGGCCAATCAACTCTGATGTTCTGACTTCCTTACTCCTACCACACACCTCATCATCCCTCACAGACTCCTTAACTTCCTTGGATTTCTTATGCCACTCAAAACTGATGCTCGATTCATGCAAAAAAAAGCAGTCTGAAGCCTTCCATGCGTTTCTGTAGCATTTTTCCTAAGTTTAAAACATATTATTATTGCATATCGTTCTTCTAAAGTGCAGTCAAGCCTAGATTGAAGTTTTGAAATTCACAAGTTGTGACAATCAGGATTTAGTAGGGCGTATTCCACTTCCTGCTGTAACTGTTCATTTAAACATAAAATCTTAAAAATTGTCCAAGCGTCTCATGAGATATATAGTATTAACACACTGAATTTTCAAGAGTCTACGACAATTTTTAATTTCTGTTTTGTAAATTATTGAAGGCATTTCATAAATAAAGGTTTCAGTAATTTTATTGTTTATAAATTTCTTTACACGATTCAAAATTAGCTACGTTCAGTAGAGAAGTTCATTGTAATGCGTTTTACATAAATTATCTGTTTTGTTTTATGTTTGTGAGTAAGTCACAGGTGTTCATTGCTCTGGGACCGCATATTGAGAAGATGATTAACATTGTCGGAATGTAGATTAATTCACGTTGCTTTTCTTCTGATTTTTATATAATTTCAAATTTAAACTTCATTTCTATAAAACTGTAAAAAGACAAAAGAAATGCATGACTTACTGAAATATAAACGATTCCTTTGGCCGAGAAGATAGTAAATTTGATCATTATTTTCAAGAGAAGATAACTAAACAAACGATTAATCATGATTATGAGGAAACGCTTCGTTTTATTAGCCCTCCAACATTAACCCTAAGATTGAGCTGACAATCAAGAAGTGTCAACTTAACACATATGTAAGGATGGATATTTCAACTGGTTTAATATAATAAAATTGATAGTTTTAATGTAAATGTTCTCAAAAGCAAATAAAGTGTTGTCTGCCATGTTCAGAAGATCTAATGCGACAAAACGTGGCAGTATAAAACCCAGAAGGACGAAAGCTAAACTTCCATGCAATATCTTCAAAAACAAGACAACTTATGCGGAAATATGCCACAAATATCCTTGGAGTTGTTGAAGACTAAATGTGATTTTAATATCCTTTCTTTCATAATTTATATTTAACGAGATGCATTACTAAAATATCCATCTAAAATCAATGATATATCAGGTCAACAAAAAGTTCTTGTTTTTCATTTTTAAATTCAGATGAACATATCTCGGCTTAAACAAAATTTTATTGATCGATTAAGCGCCATCAGAATCTACATACTTTTACCAACGCAAAACAATTGTATTTATGTCAGTAACGTAAAAATCTTGCGTTCTGGTTGCGATGAAGTCGCTGAACACGTTTGTGATATCGCTTAGGATTTAGAAGCATCTCTCGTAAAATGTTGTCTATATGCTTGAAAATTGGTAGTCGATAGGGGAGAAGGCCTGGAGAGTATAGCGAATGAGACGGAGTGTTGTAGCCCAATTCGTTCAACTTCTGCAGGATGAGTTTAGCAACGTGCGGTCAGGATTTACCGTGAAGGAGATTTGAGCCATTTCTGTTGCTTAATACTGGGTGGTGATTGCCGAAGTTTTTTATGCATTTCATCCATTTGGTGACAGTGCTTCCCCGTCCTAATAATTTCGCCTGCATTCAAAGAACCTGTAATGGACAAGACAGGTCGAGGACCACCAAACAGGCAGCGTGACCTTCTTTGGGTGCAACTTTGACTCTGGGAAGTACCATTGAGCTTCGTCAGGGTATTTCTCACAGTATTATCTAATTACCTCCTGATATGTCCCGTAAAAGGGATATATTCGTTAGAAATAACTGAGTGGTCGTAGCTATGTTCGAGTAATGATTTAGTAAGTTATATCATTGGACAAGTGTCCCTGGTCGTAGCTGGTATAAACACAAGGTAAGGCTTCCG
Source organism: Euprymna scolopes (assembly GCF_053919585.1). Lineage (NCBI taxonomy): Eukaryota > Metazoa > Mollusca > Cephalopoda > Sepiida > Sepiolidae > Euprymna > Euprymna scolopes. The sequence continues at coordinate 12,554,533 of NC_136499.1, read as the reverse complement.
GCCTATCTTTCGAGGCCTCCCTCAGATGGACCTGCCAATCGGTGTTCATTGCATCATTGCATTGTCTAACCTTTTCAGCTCTATATTTTACGAACCACTTTCTTGCACTTTTGTCAAATAAAGCATCTTCGCTGTTCATTACACATATATTCATGTGATTTTTATATTAAACCTTTCTGCTCGCTATTGTGTTGTGTAATATAGTTTATTCTGAATTAATGATTTGATTCGATCGCCACCTGTAGAGTCTAGTTTGTCTGGACGATCTTCATTATTGATATGTTCCGTGAAACGGATATATTCGTTTGAAAAAGCTCAGTTTTCTTTACTGCCCATTTAAGAGTGATTAACTTTACTGAAATGTGTCCGTGGTCGGGGCTGGTATAGCATTAATGCAAAGCTTCCGTCGTAGCTTTCGACGTCTTCCTTCATGAGGCTGCAGCAATCGGTATTTATGGGCGAGGAACCCGGATAGACTCATATCCATTTCATCATAAATTATAGATGTTATGTTGTTTTATTTTAATATTTGGACAGGTCATCTGCCCTTTGTCAAAACCATATTTTTATATGCATTTGCTGCAATGCTTTATGTATTTATGCACCGAAAGGAAGCAAATGATCACGATTAATCTTTTTATATTGCGATTTCACTCAAACCAGGATACGGTGCCACTTTGATATCGGGAGCTACTATCTAGTACACAATTGTAGGGATATTATGTAGGGAGTTGAGCAGCCAGATGTCTGTTTTGATTACACTTGAACTTCTGCATGTCGCTGCAAAGAATTTTATAAGACTTAAAAATTTACATGTTATTATGCAGTGAAAAAGTACATTATATTTCTATTTTTGAATGTCCATTAAACACGCAATTGATCCTGAAGAAACTGCAAAACAGTCTACACACTATTTTAGTGAAAATGTGATTCAGAGGTTTCTTATATGTCGGTTTAACAAAACATAGGCTCCAACAACCAAGTATAAGTAGTATACCCGGCAACATAAGATAAGGAATTTTTCGATACAGTTGACTAATCGTAGAACTATACAGCGATAACCACATAAATTCTTAAAACAAATAGTTGGTCGATGTTGATCCTGTAGTTTCTTTTGCATACGGTTCAAGAAAATATGGCCCCTCAAAACCTCGCCAACGTGGTTAGTTTTGAGCTGAACTTTGATAAGTGGTGACCTCCATGTAAAAAAAAGAAAATAAAAGAATAGCTGCTAAGGGGACAAATCAAAGTAATTGGATTGTTGCTGGCATGTTGCTGGCTATGTTGTTCAGTAAGTGTCAATCTAAACGAAATTTACTATAACTTTTAGATTACCAAAAAAGAAATGGAACTACCAAATGTACGGATCAAATTAAGCATAAAAAGGCAACAAAGCAACTCCCGAGCAAGGCCAGGTCATACCGCTGGTATATGAACAACAGAAGAGATATACAACGGCAGTATAAAAAAAAGAAATAGTTCACTTAAGTTTTTTGCGATAAAAAACATGATGGTTATTAAAGCAGTTATGGAAACCCCATGTACACTCCATGGGGCTCTACGTATTGTCCTAATATTATAAGAACTTGGCGATATACTTCCAACGGTACTTGAACTACAGTAGCCGGAATTGTTTCTTAAGCTCAACGATTCAAGTGTTGAGTATATTAGAGCATATTCCATTCACTTGTAAAACATTGCAGCGTTAAGACTGGGGTTGAAGATACTGAACGAATTCAGTTATACAAAAGTGTGTGTTTACCTAAATGCTAGCCGGGCGTAATTTTCCCTTTACCAATGCGATACTCAGAAATGGGGAGTGAGATAATATTTTTATGTTATTATAGGAAATAAATAACAAAAAGAAATTACTTACAGATAGTTGCAACTCATCGTTTTGTTTATTAAAACACTCAAGTGTGTTTCGATTTTTTTATATATTAATAAAGACATTGTTGAATACATAGATTATTTCTCTTTTCTTTTCCAATCGAGGTATTAGGAATTTTCACCAATTTCTGTCGGCCTATTCAACGAAATATGAAATAATAAAAATCAGGTATCTGCATTTATATTTATTATTAATATTTAAATTATCAAAATATATATATATATATATATATATATATATATATATTTGTAGTCATCCACATACAGTACTGTTTCGTTTTATCACAACTCATCAGTGCGGCTAGACTAGCACCTCTTCCAAGCCGAGGATTGCACCTAGAACCATCACGTGTATAACCGGCAGTTCTACCCACCGACACACGGGAGCGGCGCTCGTAAATGACCTCGACAAATTTCCATTTCAAACAAACATTCCTCTACCACTTTTAAAGTCCTGAACCCGCTTGTTTACAAACAGCCACGCATTTTCAGCCAATTAAGTAGCGAGTGAGATTATTTACGACAGTACTCTCTCTCTCTCTCTCTCTCTCTCTCATATATATATATATATATATGTATATATATATATATATATATATATATATAAATTATCAATATATATATAAACATATATACTCTTTATTTATTTTTTAAATAAGCAGTATTATGTTGCTACACATTCATGAGCATGTTTCGGTCAGCTAGCTACCAGTAACTAGAGAACTCTCCAGGCGATGCAGCTTATACGAAAGTAAAGTTTGCAATTAAATCATCAGGTTGTCTTCGCCACAGGGATTTAATATCAAGAGGTTCCGTTAGATGTTGTAAATAAGATTTGGTTGTATGTAAATAAGACCCAATAAGGGTGCGAATATGAATCTATGTTTAGATATAGGAATGAGTGGGAAAGAGTTGGGGTTAAATGTCGAAAGAAAGGTATTCATATGCGTATGTGATGGCTGCCCTCAATCTTAAACATACTAGTGTGTATAGGTTCAAACAGTAGGAGAATGTGGATTTGACATATGTATGCTAAAAGAAGTTGCATATCTAATTGGGGTTATTCAGTTATAAAAAGGCTTTTAATTTGAGTAGAATTTTTTATGTGGTCAGAA
>NC_136499.1:12536528-12546528 GCF_053919585.1 Euprymna scolopes | reverse complement strand
ATCCCAAATCACCGCCACACCTTGATTAACAGGCTTATTTAAACCTGTATTAGTTCGCCTTGGTGAACAACTTCCTATACTTTGGTTTTGATGATAAACCTATTTCCTCTTTTTTGTTGTTATATTTCTTTCATTCTTTATTTCTTGAAAATTACGGGAAACGTCGATATGACATCGGTAAAAAGAAAAATCTCGAAAAAAAATAGATGTGCCGTTAAATAGACAAATCAAACTCGTAATTATTTTTATTTTTTTCTGTTCGAACTCATCAAGCATTCACGATTTGACCTCGATTTCTTATTCGTTAAATTACCCTAAAATCGTATCCCTTTTTCTTTTCAGACAAACGTGTCATTTCTGTAACTAATAACAACTCGACATTTGGGGGGAGGACAGTTGCTTTGCTCTTTTCTTAGAATCCATGCTGACCGTTCCAGAAAGACGTCCACTGGAGGGGGGGGGAGATGTAAGCAATAAGCGTCATTGGTCGTCTAAAAGATAAACGATTTCTGCTGCTTGGCTTTCTTATCCTCTACAATCCATTTGTATCGTTTACTTCTGTCTTTCGTGAAGAACTGATGCATTTCAAAATTACTACGAATTCCTTTCTCACAATATTAAATGATATTAAAAATAAGACAACACCAGAAAAAGATCACTCTCATATTCTTGCTCATAATTGGCAGATTGTCTCAAAAAGATTCGCAAATTTGGTATTTTTTAAAGCCTTCAAAAATTGTATTTTGCCCTGTTTTTTAGCTAAAGTTCGCAAATTTTGTCTATTTATAAGCAGTTTGGCTTTCAAAAATTATATCTTGCCTTTTTTTTAGCTAAATTTTGCAAATTTGGTGTTTTTATAAGCAGTTTGGCTGTCAAAAATTGTATTTTGCTTTGTTTTTTTTTAGCTAAATTTCGCAAATTTGGTCTTTTTTTAGCAGTTTGGCTTTCAAAAATTGTATTTTGCCTCTTGCAAACGTAACATACGGACTAAGGAAAGAACGGGTAGGATATTAGATTTAGCTCAGTAATAACTGTAATGTTTTAATTGTAAATAAAAATTATCAATTAGAAAATATTACATATCTATATTGTGCGCGTCCTAATTTTTCTCTTCTCCTCATTTTGTTTGTAAATTTGTTCTTATAGCCCTTGAAATTATCTCATTGCCCGTGTTGAAGAAATCTTGGTCTAGAACGTAGACTAAAAGGAAGTGGGTGGCGTGATGTTTGGGTTTGAATCTTAGTCGAACTAGCGCAGTATTAAGGGTGTGTCTTCTGAAGATGATGGCACATTTTTACGGGCGGCACTAGTGCCAATATACCAAAATCCTTCCCCCATCATCCTTCCCTTACCAGCCGAGCACCTACCAAGATCCGTCAAGATATGCCACAAGTATAATGGCGTATCAGGTTAAGTGTCTCGCATTGGCTGTATTTGCTTGGGTACAAAGTAATCAGGTTTTTAAATACAGGCGAACAGAAATGCTGCAACATTGCATGGAATAAATAGTAACTTATAAATATACTTGCCAAATAAGTACCCGCCCTCCCAACAGCAATTAATATAATTGTAGCCTCGTTTTGATTTTCCCTTTTTTTCACCGCAAGCCAAGTATATTGCCAATTGAAACATAAGAGACTACTATTTGGATCGTGTCTAATAGAGGACGGGGAGTTGAGCAGCAAGATCTTTGTTCCCATTTCTGGCATTTAAGGACCTCAATAGTGAAGGTGTTTTATTTATGCAAGCATCAACATCTAATATAAAAGCAATTGTCCAAATGATGCGTATATTAGAAATAAACACATATATATACACACACATATACATATATATATATATATATATATATATATATATATATATATATATATATATATTAGGAAAACTACCCGTCGTTGACTGGGTTAAAAAACAGCCTACAGAAAATGGACTCTGATTTATGAAAGTATGATAGGTTATGAAAAGGAAGGGTTGTAAAGAGATAGCTTCAAATATGGGGGTATCAAAATCAAAGCAAAATATGATGAAAGTAAAAATAAAATAGATAAACCCCATAATTTATTATACCATACCTGTTCACACTGAAACACTTATCACAATATTTTGTGGATCTATATTAAAAAACCTTGTTAAACTTTGTGACATATTTCCATTCTAATGAGGCCAGGCGCGAACGAACACCCCATAATTTTATTATACCATATTTCTTCAAACTGAAACATAATTATCAAAGTATACTTACGCAGATAGATATGAAAAGTCTTTATTAAAGTTTGTGCCTATTTCCATTCTTTGGAGGCCAGGCGCGAACGCAGACCCCACAATTTTATTATACCATCCTATTTAAGTTAAAACATACTTATCAAAGTATTATTATGTACATCTATATCAGAAACAGTTGTAAACGTTTTTTTTTCTTTTTTTAAGTTTTTTTTCCATACTTTGTGGACCAGGCGCGAACGGAAATCCCCACAATTTTAATGAACAACCGTTCTGCCAGATCAAACATACTCATTCTTGATCCTCGATACATCTTCTGTCATTATATGTAATTAGTTTTTTAAAATAGTCAACCATATAGGAGCCTATTCGTGACCAGACACACACACACACACACACACACATTCAGCTTTATGTTATGCATATATATATATATATATATATATATATATATATCAGGTCATCCTAGGCATAGGGAATTATTTCTCACATGTTAAAAATAGGAAAAGAGAATAAAGTCTAGGTGTATGTAAAAAAGAAAAAATAGGTTATGGATTATGGTCTGTATTGAAATATTGGAATAGAAAGGGAACATGGGGGCGTTAACAAACCAAAGATAAAGATAATTAAAAAAAACTAGCAAGGAAGATATATGTATGCTTGTGTGATAGCCGCCAACATCATAAACGCCTTATATATTAAACATTTATACAGCGTATTAGGTCAGTTACCAAAGCTACATCTAAGTAACTATTTTTGGGGATACCTATGTGAAAAATGTCTATGTTTCCAAAAATTGAAATAGCAAGAACAATAATTGTGTTCCTTTAAATATTAGCAGAAAACGTTTCCATGAATTGAAATAGCAAGAGAAATGAATGTGTGCTTTCAAATATGAACACAAAATGTTTCCGTAAATTGAAATAGTAAGAAAAATGAATGTGTGTTTTCAAATGTAAACAGAAAATGTTTCCGTAAATTGAAATAGCAAGAAAAATGAATGAGTTTATTACATAAAAATTACCTCTTAATCTGATTGACCTCCAAGCAAAACTGAGATACAACTACGCAATACAACGTCTACTATACCCTAAATGAGTACTGGAAAGGAGCAAAAGAAATAAGTACTTAACTACGAATTATGAGCACTTAAGCAAAATTGGGGTGACAGATATATATATATATATATATATATATATATATATATATATAAAATGAACTCATTTTTCCCCTCTAATTTTGACCATAATAGGATTAAAAATCAAGACATTTCATGCAGATATAATATGCACAAACTACAGCACAATATCTGAGGTGTGTTATAGGTATATTACCTCTCCACTTCCTCGATAATCGCATATTCCTATATTTTTTCTGATGAGAGTTCACTGCCAAAATCGGTTAAAATCAATGGAAGTAGTAAAATCCTTTTTCTCTAATAAATTCCTCTTACCCCCGTCACGACTTACACCATTGCGGGATCATTCACAAGGGACAGTTACGAACGAAAGCCGGTTTCGGTTTTCTGTACTTCGTAGTTGCTTAAAAAAAAGCCTGGAATGGAATTTTACCGTGCGTTTCCGTTCTATGCTTCCTATTGGGTAAAACGCACCACGGAATTAACCGATAGCGACATTCCCACAAACATTAATTCTTAACCCATGCTTACTTTTACGTTGCTTGATTACCATTTTCCCCCAACATGTTTACACACACACAAAAAAGATTCTTTCCATTTCTTTTTTTTTTTTTTATAAAATTAACATTTTAAACATCATTTCCGGAATTTCTGGAATGGAATTTTAACGTGGACTTAAACGAATCGAAGGATTATTTATGCCATTTTTTTTTCGCTGCCGTTTTCCTTTTGGTTTTGGTTTTTCCGAGTTTTTTAAGAAGTTTAACATCGTTTTTTTTTTGGGTGGGGGGATATTTAAACAGGGTCATTACTCCGTTTATTCTTTACTTTAATCCCCCCTTACATACACATACACCTCCAAAACCTCTGGCAACGCCGGGTATCTCCGCTAGTATATAATATAGCAGGCCGCGTCGCCTTAAAATACGCATGAATATTATATTTTTATACATGCATACTTTGTATATTATAAAGAGCAAATTCCCAATCATCATATTGCATTCAACATTCAGTAATCACTTGCCATCAGCAAGAATCGAAACAAAAACGTCTAGCGTAGAAGCCTTGGTCGTTAACGCTTGAGCTATCTACAGACGGAGAAGACAATTTTTTTTTTTTTTTTTTTACACAGTGATCACCACTTATCAAGGCCCGGAAGTCACTCAGGGATAAGGGTTATTGCAAGTACATTACGTTAGTGTGGAGATTTGATGAAGTGTTTACTTTAGGGGGCGGTTCATTAGGAATTTGTTAGCATTGGACTTGAACACATCCAAGTTGTAGTCCGGTGGGAAGCAGGCAGACGGAACAGAGTTCCACAAGCGTGCAGTTCTAAGAAAGAAGCTTTGTTCATGGAATCCGCGTTTTGATTTAGGCACAAATATAGAGTGGGGGAAATTTTTCACAGTGGATTAAGCTAGACGGGTGTTTTTCGTGAAAGATTGGCGAGGGGCGACCAGAGATTGGAGTTGAGACGAGCACCTGCCATGGAAATAACGATAAAACAAGGATAGGCTCGCAATGTCTCTTCTGTGGGAGAGAGGTTGCAGGGTAGAGAAAAGGGCATCCCCCACTAAGCCACGAAGTCTATTTTGTACTCTGTCAAGGCAGGATAGGCTGTTTTTAGCAGCTCCTGCCAAGATATGGCAACAGTATTCCATCCTTGGACGTACTTGGCTTTTATATAGATAGAGAATTGCATCAGTAGTGAGATATCTTCTGGAGCGGTAGAAGGATCCCACCATCTTTCCAGCGACCTTGGCAACAGACTTGATGTACGTGTTCCATTTCAGATCAGGAGTAAACGTCAAACCCAGAAGCTTGTCAAAACACGGGGCCTCACGCAGACGAGAGCCATCCATCACAATTGATGCCAGATGGGGATCAGAGCGTTGATGATGTAAGGATAGGAGTTTGGTTTTGGATGCATTAAAGGTAACCAGCCACATCTTCCCCCACTGAACCAGATCAGAGGAGAGAGAATCAGAGAGAACTTTGTCATTTACAGTCTTTGGTGTGTTGCCGTAGATGGTCGTGTCATCAGCATAGATGTCAACGAATGATTTAAGTATGTGTTTAGGGAGGTCATTGATGTAGATCACGAAGAGAGTTGGGCCTAGGATTGACCCCTGAGGGACTCCAGCATTTATATTGCAGGCCTCCGATTTTTGTCCATCTACCACGACTCTTATGAGCCTATCGGAGAGAAATGATTTAATGATTGAGTTAAAAATTAAGCGACTTTAAGCTAATAGTGTTTAATTTGCTCATGCACGGGACTAACAGCTTAACTGTTCTTTATTATTATTATTATTAGTATACCGTAGCAGTTATATTTACACGTAAAAATCCTAGTCGAAATTGAGACACATGCCCAAAGTTCCTATATATCAATTTTCGAGTTCAAATATTCAGAGAAGTTTGTAAAGACGTTTCGTCCACACATATACAAGGTCACTATATATATATATATATATATATATATATATATATATATATATATATATGGTGGTGGACAAATGTTTATTTAAAATAGACATTTGGCGAGGTTATTTGCGGGCCCCTCTCCCGTGGGTCGATCAGTAGAACTGCTGACTATCAACGCAATGTTTTTTTGTTTAATCCTCAGCTTGGTCGAGGTGCCAATCTAGCGGCACTGCTGAGTTGTAATACAACGAAACAGGACTGTATGCCGATGACTACAAATATCTATACTATAAATTCGGTTTTCTTTTGTGTGTATCTATATTCATATTAAAAACCCTCTTTTCTATTTATTTACAAAGAAAATAGAATTTTTCTTATATCTTGGTTGTGGAATTGCATTCACTAACAAACGATCTAGCTAATTTGCATATTCTTTTAAACATTCATTTTAATTAATTCCCTATTAGTTTTTACGGTTTTCTCATAGCATGATCATCTTTAGTGAACTTTTACGTGTAATTATATTCATGCAGATATTCTACATGATTTATACTTGCATAATATTTGTTTTCATATATATTTATGTATACGTCTATATTTTTGTTTAAGATATTAGTCTATCTATCTATATATTTATAAAAGTAAACGTGTCTGTCTGTCTGTCTCTGTACATTTCCCTACGCAATAACTCTGTCAATTTGAAGTCTACACACTCAAAATTTGATATACAGGGTACTGAGATTTGGGTAAATCGATGTGATTGGTTTTCGGCCGGAAATTTAGCTGTTAAGGGGTCAGAGTTCAACGATTTGACATTTGAGAACTCTTCCAAACTCCTCCGACAATATTCGGTCTAAACACTTGAATTTTAGATATAGGTTCCTTGTACATGGATCTAACTTAATAACTTGATTTGAGCCCAAAACAATAAAATTTTAAGGGTGTCATAATAGGGTCAAAGTTTTTTTAAAAAATTACCTTTTTTTTTTTTTGCTCAGCATACATCTCACAACCCGGGCAACGCCTGGCACCCATGCTAGTATATCTATAATATAAAGCTGAACGTATGTATGCGTGACTAGTCACAAATAGGCTCTTATATAGTTGACTATTATAGAAAACTGATCACATACAATGATCGAAGATGTATCGAGACACATGAATGGGTATGTTTGATCTGGCATAATGATGATTCATTAAAATTATGGGGCCTGCGTACGCGCCTAGTCCACAAAGTATGGAAATAAAAAATTTAAAAAAAAAAAACGTTTACGAGTGTATTTTATAAAGATGTACATAATAATACTTTGATAAGTATGCTTTAACTTAAACACGGATGGTATAATAAAATTGTGGGCTCTGCGTTCGTGCCTGGTCTCCATAGAATGGAAATAGGCACAAACTTTAATAAAGACTTTTGATATCTATCTGCGTAAATATACTTTGATAATTATGTTTCAGTTTGAAGAAATATGGTATAATAAAATTATAGGGTGTTCGTTCGCGCCTGACCTCCATAGAATGGAAATATGTCACAAAGTTTAACAAGGTTTTTTAATATAGATCCACAGAATATTGTGATAAGTGTTTCAGTGTGAACAGGTATGGTATAATAAATTATGGGGTTTATCTATTTTATTTTTACTTTCATCATATTTTGCTTTGATTTTGATACCCCTTAATTTGAAGCTATCTCTTTACAACCCTTCCTTTTCATAATCTATCATACTTTTATAAATCGGAGTACATTTTCTGTAGGCTGTTTTTTAACCCAGTCAACGACGGGTACTTTTGCTAGTATATATTTATATATATATATATATATATATATATATATGCATGGGTTTTATATATATATATATATATATATATATATATATATATATGTATATATATATATATATATATACATATATATATATATACATAAACATATCCGTACGCTAGAAGGTTTCCATCTTAAATTTGACGCAATTATGCTCAATATAGAAACTATGCATAAATAGAATTAAACGTAATAGTTAAATGAAACCAATCATCTTAAGAGAAGCCATAAAACTGAATAATTAATTAAGGAACGTTCATTTTAAAGAAATAAGCAAATTAGTTAACCTTCATGAAGTCGTATGCATATCCATAACCAGTATATTAAGAAATTCGTTTTAATTTTTCATTAGAAAAAGTAGATTTTTAATATCAATGTTAGAGTGAGAAAACCCCAGTTTTATAGATAGATATTCGCAAAGGCCGAGTAATGTATGCTAGTGGACGTATAATAGCTATTGTTTATATTTCATAAAAATTTGTAGATTACATTTTCACAATTTTTCCCACTTTTGATAAAATTAAATTAAACTAAATATATCCGCAATTTGGATCACTTACGCTTAACGGCTGTCTTGCAAATTTCATAACAATTGGTTAATTAGATTAAGAGTGGATCCTGTAATTCAGATATATAAACATACATAGTCATTTGTAGACCTTTACGATATGTGTGTGTGTGAAGAAGAAGAAGAAGAAGAAGAAGAAGAAGAAGAAGAAGAAGAAGAAGAAGAAGAAGACGAAGGAGTAAATGATGAACACACAGTCAAAGATAAGAAGATGGCCGTTAAGATAGCGGAAGCCATTTTAAAGAACTTGCACGCTTTGCACTCAAGAGTTGAACCCTAACCCGCCGCATTCTCTCTGTTTCTTGGCCTTATCGGCGTCTGTCTGCGTCTGTGCTGAAGACGCCAGCGGAGGCCCCTCCCTCCTATATGCTGAAATATCCTTCCCACGAATATAAAACAAAAACAATGTAGCGTTACGGATGGATGAAAATAAGTCCTTTTATTTGTAATGTTTCTTTTGTTATGATGACAAAACATATCAAGGCCTAAAAGCAACTCAAGGATACTGGTTAAATGAATATCAGTTGGACATTAAGACAACACCGTGATGATTGGTGATGATGATGATGATGATGATGATGATGATGATGATGATGATGATGATGATGATGATGATTGGGCAGAATTAAAAGATCGACCTTACAAGGATTTGTTTACATTGGATTCGAAAACAATCATGTTGTATTCAGCTAAGAAATAGCTTCGCGGTATTGTGTTCCACAAAAGGCAGTTCTATTTGAAGAGGAGAGAGATAAATGGAAACAATTTACAATGGTTGTAGCTGAACGAGGGTTTATTGTGTAATGTTTTTCAGGGGGGGGCAGAGAGTAACGCTTAATCGAGCGCTTCTCATGAAAATAACATTGGAATAGAGAAAGACTATAGTAACATCTCTTTTGTGAGAGCGAGGAAGTAAGGAGGAGAAAAAGTCATTTTCCCACTAGATTTCGATATGGTTTTGTACTCTGCCAGAACAGGCAAAGGTGCTCATGACAGCAGTACTCCATCTTAGGAAGCATTTGGTTCGTATTTTATTTTTTACATGGAAGTCACCACTTATCAAGGCCCGGAGGCCACTCGGGGATAAGGGTTATTGCGTGTGCAGTAATCAATGGTGCAATATCGTATTATCGTTAGTAATGAAAATCTGATAAAGTATCTCACTTAAGGGGACGGGTTATCAGGAATTTGTTTACGTTGGACTTGAAGACATCCAAGTTGTAGTCAGGTGGTCAACAGGCAAGCGGAAGAGAGTTCCACAGGCGTGCAATTCTAAGAAAGAAGCTTTGTTCATGGAATCTACGTTTCGATTTAGACACAGAAAAAGAGTGGGGAAAATTACTGACAGTGGTTTCAGCTAGACGGGCGTTTTTCGTGAAATATTAGCGAGGGAGGACCAGAGATTGAAGCTCAGACAAGCACTTCCCATGGAAATAAAGATAAAACAACGACAGGCTCGCAACGTCCCTTTTGTGGGAGAGAGGTTGCAGGGGAGAGAAAAGGGCATCCCCAACTAGGCTACAAAGTCTATTTTGTATTCTGTCAAGGCCGTATAGGCTGTTTTAGCAGCTCCTGCCCAGATATGGCGGCAGTACTCCATCCTTGGACGTACTTGGCTTTTATATAGATAGATAATTGCATCATTAGTGAGATATCTACTGGGGCGGTAGGAGGATCCCACCATTTTTCCAGCAACCTTGGCAACAGATTTGATGTACGTGTTCCATTTCAGATCAGGAGTAACGGGCAATCCCAGAAGCTTGTCAAAACATGGAGCCTCCCCAAGACGAGAGCCATCCATTTAATTGATGTCAGATGA
>NC_136499.1:12521528-12531528 GCF_053919585.1 Euprymna scolopes | reverse complement strand
CTAAAATTTCTATTTAGTGGTAAAATAAAGCTCTATTTTGTATCCATATAATTAAAAATATTTGAATTTAGTAAATGTGTGAGGAAAACGTTTCGAAACTTTAGTATTTTGGTTTAAAATTTATATTTTTTATATAATCGATGAATAAATAAAAAGAATAAATATATATATAGGGATCTCTTCGTCTTATTTCTTAACAAAAAAAAAGAGAAATTATTTATTAAAAAAAAGAGAAGTTATTTAAAGTGAAGGAAATGCGATTTAGAGACAAAATATTTATCTAAAGGGAACAGAAGTAATAATTTAATTTAAAGAAACATACATTATTAAAGTTGAGCTAGACTATGAATATTTCCAATTTCTGAATCTCAAACAATATTCATGTATTACTTGGAAAAAAAGAAGAAACAAGAAAAGAAACGCAGGAACCTGACATTAACCCAAGTAAACTTTTCTATCAAAACCGTACTTAGAACTTGTCTCCTGTCAAAAAAAATTATTTAAAAAGGTATGAGTTTTTTCATTGAATTTTGTCTTTTGTTTGTGAAGGATTTCCGGCAAAAACATTATTGTCAAAAAATATTGATCGCCTTAAAAGACAGTAAAATATGTAAGAAATAAAAAATAAATATTTGGATTCAACATGACGTATTTAGATGGAAAGGGCTGCCCCCTTTCCATCTAAATAAGAAGAAAATTAAAGTGAAAATGAGATTAGGATAAGCCTAGAATCGAACCCTCTAGGCAAAGTTAAGAAATGGAATTTGAGAAATTAATCCTATTGGTAATTCTTTTAGAAATCTTAATATCAACTATGTCAGTAAAAGAATGAACAATGAAAATTAAAAACATATTGTTTAAAAAAATAGGTTAGATTAAAAAATAGGTCAGGAGAGGATTCTTTTGCTTGCAGAAATGTGTTTTGGACAAACATATGTATAGCCACATGAAATTAGTCTTACACACTTCTGACCTCATAGACGAAGGACAATTCTCCATACAGTTCTATAGGTTCGTCAGTTAGAAAAGAGCTAGTCAGTCAGAGAGAGAGTTGATAGTCAGTCAGTTGGCAGTCAGTGGTCATTTAACCCCTGGAAAGCGAAAGGGTAGAAGATTAACCATGTAGATACAAGTGAAGTCCTAACATCATTCGATCGGTCGATTTGATAAATAAAGAAGTGATCATCATGTTTTGTACGTGTTGCCTCGTGATGTCAGAAAAAGGTAATGTGTTTATCATCTTGTAATGAAGATTGTAAACCATTCCAAGATAGTTGTCCCATCTCCTCCCTCACAAGATCTCCAATATATATACGAATTCCTCTCTCTCTCTCTCTCTCTCTATATATATATATATATATATATATATATATATATATATATATATATATATAGTGGATGAGGCAGAGTCTCGTAGCCCAATTCGTTCAGCTTCTGCAGGTCAGTTGAACAACATGCGGGCGAGCGTTTCATGTGGAGAAATGGTCCCTTCATATTGATCAGACTTGGGCACCAGAACCTCGGTTGGAGGTTCTGGTGCATTTTGTCAATTTGTCGGCAGTACTTTCACGCCGTAATCATTTCGCCAGGAATCAAGCTGTGATAAATGCCCCCGGCCGTAGACCACCAAATAATCACCATAACTTTTTGTTGTGTGCAATTTTGGCTTCAGGAAGTGTTGTGTAGCTTCTCCGGCATCCAACCAACTGTGTCGAACGTCACCGGTTGTCGTAGAAGATCCACTTCTCATCAGATATCAAAATCCGCTCAAGAAATGGGTCGTTTTTGTTGCGCAGAAGGAGCGTAGAGGACACCTTAAAATGACGATTTTTTTTTTGTTACTGTTCTATTTATGTATCACCCATTTATCCAACTTTTTTGAATTCCCAATTTGCTTTAAATGGCGAACGACTGTTAAGTGGTCGACTCCGAGTTCAACAGCAACTTCCCATGTGGTTTTGTGACAATCGGCTTCAATTAAAACTTTCAAATGTTCGTTATTAACCGCAGTATGACAGTCGCAACCGTCTTAATCTTCGAAGCTCTCGTCACTATTCGAAATTTCTGGAACCACCGTTGTACCACATGTTCGTAAAGGGTTCCGAGACAAAACGCATCATTGATATCACGAACTGACTCGGCAGCTTTTCGGCTTAGTTTGAACTAGAAAATCGTGCAGATTTGAATTTTGTTCAAGCTGTTAAAAAGCTTGCAAAAAAAAAATAATAAATGAAGAGATTGAGAAGGGTAACGAATAAAATGATTCGATAGAACGAAAAATGCGCTTCATGATATATAACTTGGCTATATACATTCATGAATTAATTCCGAAATCATATATAAAAGTAACATATGTGAGAAAACGATATTTTTTGCGCAAACCATATATATATATATATATACTAGCAAAAGTACCCATCGTTGACTGGGTTCAAAAACAGCCTACAGAAAATGGACTCTGATTTATGAAAGTATGATAGGTTATGAAAAGGAAGGGTTGTAAAGAGATAGCTTCAAATTTGTGGGTATCAAAACCAAAGCCAAATATGATGAAAGTAAAAATAAAATAGATAAACCCCTATAATTTATTATACCATACCTGTTCACATTGAAACACTTATCACAATATTCTGTGGATCTATATTAAAAACTTTGTTAAACTTTGTGACATATTTCCATTCTATGGAGGTCGGGCGCGAACGAACACTCCATATTTCTTCAAACTGAAACATAATTATCAAAGTATACTAACGCAGATAGATATGAAAAGTCTTTATTAAAGTTTGTGCCTTTTCCATCCTATGGAAGCCAGGCGCGAACGAAGACCCCACAATTTTATTATATCATTCCTATTTAAGGTAAAACATACTTATCGAAGTATTCTTATGTATATCTATATCAAAAATACTTGTAAACTTTAAAAAAAAATTTTTAATTTGTTATTCCCATATTCTGTGGACCAGGCGCGAACGCAAACCCCACAATTTTAATAGAACCACCGTTCTGCCAGATCAAATTTTCCCATTCCTATGCCTCGATACATCTTCTATCATTATATGTAATCAATTTTTTTAAAATAGTCAACCATATAGGAGCCTATTCGTGACCAGACACACACGCATACACACACAGACATTCAGCTTTATATTATATATATATATATATATATATATATATATATATATATATATATATATATACTAGACTACCCGTAACCCGTTGGGTCAGTATGTTATATTAGCTATGGAATTCATGTATGAGCGTGACACTTGTGACTTAAAGAAAATAGTTTTTTTTTGTTGACATAACAGAAACATTTCTATGAAAGTATATTAAAATGAAAAATCACGGTCGGATCACTCAAACATGAAAAAAAATCCTCCCTTTTCGTGTAAAGTTACCTATTTTTCCGAATAATCGCTCAAAAATCAAAATTTAAACAAGATTTTCCTACGAATCGAACGCCGACGAAAGTCATTTATTTGCAAAAATGCACATGAACCTACCGATAAGAAATATAAGAATGAAAAGCCCATATTGGAATCCTTCAACCAAGTTATAGAAACTTAAAATCTAAAAAAAAAAAATAATTATAAAACCTGAAGCAAAAAAATAAAGCCTAATAAATAAAATAAAACTAATATTGAAACAGATTAATAAGTGTGTTACCAAATTCACCGTTCCCACACAACTATTTTGTATCTAGAAATGTAAACAAAAAATAAAAAAGAAGGAAGGAAGTAAAAGGGACGGATAGAGAGTAGTAGTAGTAGTAGTAGTAGTAGTAGTCTTGGCTTTACTACAATTGTGCTTATGTTTGTCAACGAGTTAAAGTTGTTTAGTTGTAAGAAAGCGACAGTATAGTTGTAATAAAGAATAGTTGCAAAACACCCCACTCTTCACATGTTAAATAATAATTTCAAAATAATAACGTTAATATTTCAGTGAGGAGGTCAAAATCTGCAAAAGAAGACATTTGTGTTTAATAGTTTACGTTGTTATGGGTTAATGTTTATGCACACATGCGCAACCGAATGTCGTAAACCGGAAAGTGGGTTACATCACTCGTTATAGTGTATTTCATCGTTGGTTGAAATACACTATTTCTTTCTATCAACCCATTCTTTCAAGTCATGGTTTTTGTTAAAACAATATATGAATGTTCAATTATGAAATATGATAATTTTGTAGCTTACCGTTAAAGTCTTTAGCTTAAAATTTATTGGTATATGAACGATTACGGAATTATATAAATCCAGTAAAATTCGAAATACTACAAATAAGACTATATATATATATATATATATATATATATATATATATATATATATTTAAATTGTAATTCAATGAATTTCAAA
Source organism: Euprymna scolopes (assembly GCF_053919585.1). Taxonomy (NCBI): domain Eukaryota; kingdom Metazoa; phylum Mollusca; class Cephalopoda; order Sepiida; family Sepiolidae; genus Euprymna; species Euprymna scolopes. The sequence continues at coordinate 12,527,170 of NC_136499.1, read as the reverse complement.
AAACTCTCATTGAAATGAAATGAAGTGGTTGAGTTTCATATCAAAGAATTTTTATTATTCTAAGCAAGACAAAGAATGTTTTAGAAGGTTTATCTCCTTAACCTATAGGGTTTCGATGTCTACCATCTCATCAGAGGAGTGAAAATATTAGCAAATAGTTATAAAGGTATGCACCCTATTTTCTAAAGTCAGTGAGACATGGAAAGTCAAAGTGAAAATAATATATTTATCAGAAGTTCTGTAGCAGGAGTATTTGTAGAAAAAGGATATGAATGTTTTTGTTGATCCAACTTGTTTGGTAAAATCCATATGTAAAGAACATATAATATGGATTTTCCGTTGCCTTTCCGTCTTCTGCCTGCAACGCCGACAGAGGGGGGCACTCACTGATAAATGGGAAAACTAAGGTTTTCTTATTGCCTGCCCAGGCCCGCACCTGGTTTAGCCACACCAGACGTTGTAGTAAACCAAACTAGGTGCGGAATGCTGTTGTCCCAAGAGACAGAAGGTTGCCATCATCAGGGACGGCATCAAAAAGAAACTGGAATCTTAGGAAGATCTTCATCAATATAGTAATTATAGACGCAAACAGACCGAGGAAAAGAATTTCAAAAACTACCTGCCAAATATATCCGGTAAACCAAGTGCAAGAGAGATACAGACAATTGCAGTAAAGTATTGTTAAAATCTTAAAATGTTTCTTGGTTTGAAAGCGGGTAAATAGCTTGCATCCTCCTGGATGCCCCATCCCCAGCCAGAACACCATGAATAAAAAAGGAGTGAGTAGACATGTTCATCTATTGTCTACGCGCAAAACATGTACGATAGTAGGTCAGTCCGAATGATCTTGTCATCTATTGAATATCGTTTTTAATTTTGTACTTTCTAATCTAATTGCGCCCTAATCAGAATCGCATGTAGAGGATCCATTCGCGTAACGTGAAAACAGTTACGCTTGCAGCCTCTTGGCAGGTCGGACAGATGCGTTTTATTATGTGTAATTCGTCGACTCATCCCCGATCAGCCTCCCATTGGCCCTTCAATTAGGGATGTGACACTTTTTGACCCGTAGGGACCTAAACATGATATCTTAGGTCAACTGTAACAATGACCCCTTACGAGGAAAACTAAAATTGATAATAGAGCAAGGAAAGAACTGATAAGAGTTTAGAAGCAATCTGAAGTTACAATTTTATAAGTGTTGTTAAATATGGAAATATTTATTATGTCTATAAAATAATACGTTAATCGAATTGTTTCCCCTTATACAGGGTGTCCACAAAGTCTGGCTACATTATGTAGCCAGACTTTGTGGAAGCATCCTGTAGATTATGTAGCCAGACTTTGTTGGCACCCTGTATATATATATATATATATATATATATATATAAATTGCCTTCACCGGACTATCCATTCATGTGAAATCTTTTTATCATTTTTCTTTTACCTCTTATTCCCCTTACCTCACCCTTTTTTTTTAACGAAGTAAGATCTATGACTTACTTGTAGTTTCCTTAAATACTTTTACATGCAAAATCCGATCCCGCATTTTGCTAATTCCTGCCCTCTGATGAGAAGGAGAGTATTTCTTCGAAACTCCGCGGATTAAGGACTATCCACTTATCTTGTGCTTCCTTTTTAAAATTAAATATGTTTTTAACTCTTTTTCAAGATGTCTTTTAATATGTTTTATTAATCATTTGTTCATATATATATATATACATATATATACATATATATACATATATATACATATATATATGTACACGCATGTGTGTGTGTGTTGTATACAAGGTGCCCACAAAGTCTGGCTACATAATCTATAGGATGCTTTCACTAAGTCTGGCTACATAATGTAGCCAGACTTAGTAAACACCCTGTATTATTATATTAAGCAATATTATTCTAGTTTATATATGTATATATGCATATTTGCATATATGCGTATATGTATATGGGTATGTATGCATATTTATACGTATATCTATCTATTTATCTATATATCTATCTATTATATAAAATTAACTTTGTGTCTGTTTGTGTGTGTGAGTTCCTTCCTCATAGGTTCCGAAACGTGTGAGTCTATCTTTTATAAATTTCACACAAAGCGAATTTATATGGCTGGCAGTATTCTTAGATATGTTTTGTACAGAAATCCATCCCATAAGTTTCTAAAATCGAAGAAATTTTTTCTCTCATAGCTAAAAGAGAAGAATTTTTACAGGGCAATATTTTACGTTACAACAGCCAAGGGAAGTAATTTTATTATTTAAGAGAAGAAAGATTATGTTTAAGATCGCCAAGCACAAACATAAGCTGACGTGATATTGTAAACAAACACGGATGGAATTTGATGAACGACATTATCATTATTATTTATATTTTTTGTTTTAGATTTCGTCAAACAGGCAAATTATTCCTCGTAATAGAGGATCGATTCTATAATAATACATACGCAATCTGCATAAATCAAAATATCATGTTTAAAATATTGTACGACCGGGCAACGCTGGGCGGCCAGCTAGTATATGTATACATATGAGTGTGTGTATGTATATGCTTGTATATGTGTGTACGTATATATATATGTGTGTGTGTGTTCTTTTATTATTCACTGTCATCATCGTCATTACAATTATCATCATCACCATTCAATATAATTTTAATATTAATTTGAAACGCTGTTTTTCAAAAACCTTAGACAAAATAATTAAACTGAAATAATTTAAATTAATAAAAAATATAAATGAAATAATTTAATAAAATTTACGTGAAACGTGCCTTGCCACCTCTTTCAATAAAACTGTCTCTTCCCTCCTCTCTTCCTCACCTACTCACTATTTTTTAGTTAATATCTGCCGTAAATTTACACATAATCGTCCCTCCCCAACTCTTGTATATGTCCGTGAAAGTGAATATGAATATAAATTGCACTATTTCTTATTATAGAAACTGGTAGATATTCTCTATTTCATTTCATCACTTTAATTAATATACGAAAATATAATTTTTCAGTATTTACATCAACAGTGCTCAATACATAGATAAAGCTAGGTAGCAAGTTATGAAAATATATATGGCAATTAAGCTACACAGAATATTCCGCGTTTCATTCTCGTGAGAATTCGTCAGGCTTATGGAAATTAGAGCATAAGTCTGACGAATTAAAATAAAAAAAAAACTTTTAAGGTCCATAGAATAAGGGAAATTGAAATTTAGACAGAAAAGTGATATTGGAATTTAAATCCAGTACGAATGCTAAATCATTAAATGGAAAACCCTCGTAGTAAGACGGTAAAGAAATCCAACGTGTCTTGTAATCCTTCCAAGGTACTAGTAGTTAACAATCACATGCAATTATATTGCCTTCGTTTCACCGATTATTGAATAAAAAATCCGGCAAATATATGTATATATATGTAAAGATTTGTTTATATATGTAAAGATTTGTTTATATATGTAAGGATTTGTTTATATATGTAAAGATTTGTTATATATGTAAAGATTTGTTTATATATGTAAGGATTTGTTTATATATATAAAGATTTGTTTATATATGTAAGGATTTGTTTATATATGTAAAGATTTGTTTATATATGTAAGGATTTGTTTATATATGTAAGGATTTGTTTATATATGTAAAGATTTGTTTATATATGTAAAGATTTGTTTATATATGTAAAGATTTGTTTATATATGTAAGGATTTGTTTATATATGTAAAGATTTGTTTATATATGTAAGGATTTGTTTATATATGTAAAGATTTGTTTATATATGTAAAGATTTGTTTATATATGTAAAGATTTGTTTATATATGTAAGGATTTGTTTATATATGTAAAGATTTGTTTATATATGTAAGGATTTGTTTATATATGTAAAGATTTGTTTATATATGTAAGGATTTGTTTATATATGTAAAGATTTGTTTATATATGTAAGGATTTGTTTATATATGTAAAGATTTGTTTATATATGTAAAGATTTGTTTATATATGTAAAGATTTGTTTATATATGTAAAGATTTGTTTATATATGTAAGGATTTGTTTATATATGTAAAGATTTGTTTATATATGTAAAGATTTGTTTATATATATAAAGATTTGTTTATATATGTAAAGATTTGTTTATATATGTAAAGATTTGTTTATATATGTAAGGATTTGTTTATATATGTAAAGATTTGTTTATATATGTAAAGATTTGTTTATATATGTAAGGATTTGTTTATATATGTAAAGATTTGTTTATATATGTAAAGATTTGTTTATATATGTAAAGATTTGTTTATATAAGGTTCAAATATTAAATCCAAGTGGTGAATAAAATATATTTATATAAAATGGATTCTTCCGTTGATTTCGAAGTATGAGGTTTCGCTACAACAAATACGTTGTTCAGAAACCCACACAAATAGGTTGTTTATAGTAGTGAAGGCTTTGTGTAGAACCAGCCATACTTTTATGGTATTACTGCTAATCTCTGTCCGTCCAATGGCTGCCACAAGGCAGAGCAGAAGTAGACCGCAGGTTTTTATATCAGAGTTTCCTTCTCCAGGATGCATTTCTAAACAAAGATTGGAGGTGCATCTCTCCCAGTGGATTAATGCGCCCCCAGATAACAACCTGGAAATTTCTACGACTCGGCGTGGTACATACAGCGCCTAGTCCTCCCAAGTGGTCACCCAGGCTCATCCTTGGTTAACGTGATTGTGCCTTATTATATATATATATATATATATATATATATATATATATATATATATATATAGTCATCGACATGCAGTCCTGCTTCGTTGTATCACAACTCATCAGTGCCTCTAGACTAGCACCTATCCCAAGCCAAGGATTGAACCTAGAACCGTCGTGTTGACAGTCGGCAGTTCTCCCACTCGACCACAGAAGCGATGTCCGCAAATAACTTGTCCGAATGTCTATTTTAAACAAACATACGGCCACCACTTTTACAGCTTCAGCTAATTAATTAGCGGGTGAGATTATTTACGACAGTGCTCTACCCAAAGAGGGTGCGTGTGTGTGTATATCTATATATCTATAAAAGTGAAAGTGTCTGTCTGTGTGTGTATCTGTGTGTCTGCGTGTGTGTGTACATTTCCCTACGCAATAACTCTGTCAATTTTAAGTCTACAGACTCGAAATTTGATATACAGGGTACTGAGATTTGGGAAAATTGAGGTGACATGTTTTCGGCCAGACATTTGGCGATTAAGGGGTAAAAGTTCAGTTATTTTACGTTTGAGAACTCTACCAAACTACTCCGACAATTTTCGGTCTAAACATTTGAAATTTTAAATATATGTTCATTGGACATGGATCTACCTGAATAACTGAATTTGATCCCAAAGCAATAAATTTTAAGGGGTCATAAAAGGAGTCAAAGTTTAAAAAATTGAAGATTTTTTTAACTTTTTGCTCAACATACGTCTCCAAATACCCGGGCAACGCCGGGCACCCATGCTAGTATATATAATATTTTTGTTTATATAGATAAACATTTCATAGTCGCTAAACTGAATATGCTAACGTTTCAGATATTTGCCTATATAAATAGAAATATATTTAATTATATTTTTCTCTTTTTATTGAGCACTCTTAATAACCTCATTCTAATTCACAAGT
>NC_136499.1:12496528-12516528 GCF_053919585.1 Euprymna scolopes | reverse complement strand
CAAGCATACTAGTCTCAATATAATGGACTCTCCCCTCGATTCCGACGTACGAGGATCGGCCACAACAAATTAGTTGTTCGAAAATCCACACCGATAATTTGTTTATAGTAGTTAAGGTTTTGTGCAGAAACAACCACACTTTTTAGTACAACTGCTCATCTTTGTCGGTCCAGATGACTGCAACAGAAAAGAGCGTACGGTACGCCGAATGGTTTGTTTTTACATCAGAGTTTTACCTTCTCCTAGATGCATGTCTTAATGAAGACTGGAGGCACATGTTTCCCAGTGAATTAATGCGCCCCCAGATACCGTCTCAGAAGTTTCTAGGATTTGACGCGGTACACACAGCGCTTAACCTTACCAAATGGTCGCCTGTCTGGTACTGGCCAGTACCAGTATATATATATATATATATATATATATATATATATATATATATGGGGGGTGTATAGATATGTGTATGTGTGTGTGTTTATAGGTATGTGCATATCTATAATGTGTGTATACAAACATATATGTGTGCGTATATATTTTATATATATATATATATATATGTATATATATGTATTTATAAACATATCTATAAATATACAAATATATATGCATATATAAACGTATATTTATGGATATATATATATATATATACATATATATATATATATATATATATATATATATATATATATATATATATATATACAGAGAGAGGGATAGATAGATAGGGAGAGATACATACATACATATATATACATAAAATGATTTTATCTCTCTATCTATCTCTCTCTCTCTCTCTCTCTCTCTCTCTCTCTCTATATATATATATATATATATATATATATATAATTGGTTTTTAAAAGAAATCCAGCAGAGTGCTAAATTATGAGGAAAATCTGAAAATAAGAGCGTATTTATATTTTGTTTACAGAAAGTTTTTAGATGAGACAAGTCATTCGTACCGTCGGTTTCAAACCAGATAATTAGGACCGTTTTAGAAAATATAGGTAGATAGATAGATAGATAGATAGATAGATACATACATACATACATACATACATACATGCATGCATAGATATATAAATATATAGATACATCTATCTATCTTTCTTCTATATCTATATATATATATATATATATATATATAGAGAGAGAGAGAGAGAGAGAGAGAGCGAGCGAGAGACAGAGACAGAGAGAGTAAATAATACATAGTATAATCGCTACTGTCTTCATTATTTTCTACATTACTAATTTGGTACTAAAAAAACGCGTAAAACTTTATTGTCGACTGCCTTCCATTTGAAATAATGAATTCGGTGGTGTTTTTTGTGTAGAAGAAAAGCTAGCAAAATTGATACAAGCAAACTCGTTTATCTGTAATACTTGATGCATTCACGAATGTTAATATAAGTCGAGGGGCAGGGAAATGGAGAGAAAGGGAAAGGAGAAACAGCCAAACGGAAAGATAGGGAGAGTGAGGGAGAGACAGTAAGAGACCAAAAAGGAAAGGGCATGATTGTACAATATACGAATTAAATTAGCAGTTAAAATATCCGTTTGCATTTGTGTTGGAATTTGTGTTTGTTTTTTTTCGCTTAAATAGATTTACGATGATGAATTTTAATTGTGCATGCAAAAATACATAAAATTATTTCAAGAGTTATGGGAAAATATATTTGAGCCTTTTTTTATATATATTTTGATGTGAATAAATTTGAATACCACTCTCTCTCTATCTCTCTCTCTCTATCTATCTATCTATATATATATATATATATATATATATATATATATATATATATATATATATATACATATCGGAGTAATTGCGTTTGTATATGTGTGTATTTTAGGGTAACAGGAAATATAAGTTGTGTGCATTCGTTTTCTAAAATAGGTTTGATTATTTTTACCCATTTTTCCATGAAATTAATATATGTATATATATATATATATATATATGTGTGTGTGTGTGTGTGTGTGTGTGTGTGTGTCTGTGTGTGTGTGTGTGTGTGCGTCTGTGTGAGTGTGTGTGTGTTTGTGCGCTTGTTTGTGTGTATATATGTGCGTGCGTTTTTGTGTGTGATCATGTATTTATATACGCACCCATACATATTTACGTGTAAATATATGTATAAAATATATGTATTAATAAATATATATATATACATATATATGCAAATATATATATATATATATATGTATATAATTAAATGAAACTTTGAAATACTTTCAGATTACAGCTTGTATAATACTGTAAACTTAAATTACATATAAATATTAATATCATCATTTATAAGATAATTCCAACCAGATTAAAAAAACTCAATATACGACATAGAGCAATATTATAAATTTGGAAATAAATTCTGTAAATTAAAAAATTTCGACAGTTTTATTATTCGACAGGGAATACACTAATTTATGTTTTTCCTTAATCCACCTCCTTGCTATTATCACATAGATTGAAAACATGAAAAGTTAAAAAGAAGTCAAGATTAAAAAAAAGGATATTCCACGGTGAAGTAAGGTTTTAATTAAAAAAAAAAAAAAAGAGGGACATGGTCCTAAGATCCAAAGCAATGAAGAACGGTTTAATTCAGACGAAATGCAGCACATTCCGGAGAGAACCACGGCTGGCTGTTAGGTTTTTGCTGGAATTTTTTCGAAGGTATGAAACAGTCTATACCTACAATTAACCATTCTGTCAGGTTTGATACTATAGAGGACACATCCTTTTTAAACATGGACGCAGAGGTAGATCTGATATAAATGTGCGGAAGCTATCCCAGTCAACAATAGAGTATCGATATATTGTACGATGGAGAGGTACATCTGGGGACTTATTACATTTAATTTTTATCTTAACTAATACAACTGAGTGGTCGGAAGATCCAAGTGGAGACATAACAGAAGCTGAACACAGTTCAGGGCAAGTTGTAAGAAAGAGGTCTGGGAGACTTGCATATTGGCCGTCAGTATAGGGAACACGGGTGGGTTCGTGAACAATCTGAGTGAGGTCATAAGCAATGGAGAAATCATGACAGAACCTCCCCTCATCAGCGGTCTTGTTTGAGTGAGTTAACCATTCCACATTGTGAATATTGAAGTCTCCACAGACATGAATATTAGCTGAAGGATAAGCAGATAGGGCGTGGTCAATTTTCTCAAATATGCTTTTAAAGATAGTAACTCCGCTGTTGTGGGGGCGATAGAGAGAAAATATAAATGCAGTAGTTTGAGCTAGTGCAACTCGGAAGCACATATAGGGAAAGTTAGCATCTTCTTTGGAGATGTCCTTACCACATGGAAAGCCATCTTTTATATAGGAACATATTTCATGCCCATGGCGATCTTGGGGGTCAGATTTGGAAGTTAAATTAGAGTATCATTTAATTACAAACTCATCTAGGGCAATGGTCTGTCCAATGCCAGTTTCACTTAGAAATAATATGTCTGGTTTAGTCTCCTGTAATTGGGTTTCAACCTCTGGAAGGTTAGAACGTAGACCCCTGATGTTAGAGAAGGAGACCTGGTAGTTAGAAGTTGGAAATCCGGGTTTAATCGTGTGTTTTTTATTGATACTTTTCATTATGGTGTTTTCGGATTTGTGGATAGGTCGACAGACATGCTTGAAGTAGGGCAGAGAGGGAAAGTAATAGAGAAATAGAAATTAAGAAATTTTTGTAGCACATGAAAAGGTAAAGCCGTAACAATTACCCACTTATATGGCATAGAGAGGCTCCAGCAGAAGCTACTGCATGGTCCAGAATGCATTCACCAAATGGCAATACAGCAGCCCCAGTACTTTGTACCTGCTGATAGGACAGCCTCCTTAGTGGTTAATCAAACGTTCGGGTGCCTGACTATCAGGCGGATAACATCAGCCCAGATAAAACGTTTACCTCCAGCACCCTTACTAGTGACATGGCTACAAGGATAGACATAGAAACAGAAAACTTCCGACATCCCTGGTGGCTGTTCACACAAAATACTGCAAACCTAGAAAACAGCTTTTTCTTCTCCCTTTTTCAGAAAAATCACTCATTAAAAAAGAGGACTGAGGGACAAATAAAGAGAAGCGAGAGTAACGGGATCTGCCGATAACGCATCCATAATGCATTGTCGACTCTCCATTAAAAAAAAATTAAGTATTAATAAAAGTCCATTTGGTATGTGAAAGATTCCCCTCTCACCATCTCACCAACTGAAAATGAAAACAATTGCAAAATCTGCTGTGCTATCAACTTGGAAAATATAAACATTTATAGACAAGAAAAAATCTATGATAAAAAATAAATAAATAAAATATATATTCCAAAGGAACTTGCCAGATAGATTCGGTACATCTTTCCATGAGAAAAACCATTTACACAATAAATAAAGTAATGAAATAAAAATAAAGATTAAAAACTGAAATAAATATAATATTAGCACTTGCATCTAGAAAAGAAATATTACAAAATTCATAACATCCGTTGATGATTTTGACGTAATTTTTCCTTCATAGAAAGTAGACTTCAGGTTCTTTTTCCATCCGGAAGTGACGATGTTATCGGAGAGTGTCGATATTCAGTCCTCTATGTCTCTCTCTCTCTCTCTCTCTCTATCTCTCTCTCTCTATCTCTCTCTATATATATATAAATATATATATATATATATATATATATATATATATATATATATATATATATATATATATATATATAAAGCTGAACGTCTGTGTATGTGTCTGGTCACGAATAGGCTCCTATATGGTTGACTATTATAGACAACTGATCGCATATAATAATAGAAGATGTATCGGGACACAGGAATGGGTATGTTTAATCTGGCATAATGATGATTCATTAAAATTGTGGGGTCTGCGTACGCGTCTGGTCTACAAACTATGGAAATAAAATGTAAAAATTTTAAAAAAAGCGTTTACAAGTGTTTTTGATAATACTTTGATAAGTATGTTTTAACTTAAATATGGATGGTATAATAAAAATTGTGGGGTCTGCGTTCGCGCCTGGCGTCCATAAAATGGAAATAGGCACAAACTTTAATAAAGACTTTTCATATCTATCTGCGTAAGTATACTTTGATAATTATGTTTCAGTTTGAAGAAATATGGTATAATAAAATTATGGGGTGTTCGTTCACACCTGACCTCCATAGAATGGAAATATTTCACAAAGTTTAACAAGGTTTTTTTAATATAGATCCACAGAATATTGTGATCAGTGTTTCAGTGTGAGCAGGTATGGTATAATAAATTATGGGGTTTATCTATTGTATTTTCACTTTCATAATATTTTGCTTTGGTTTTGATACCCCCAAATTCGAAGCTATCTCTTTACACCCCTTCCTTTTCATAACCTATCATACTTTCATAAATCAGAGTCTATTTTCTGTAGGCTGTTTTTGAACCCAGTCAATGACGGGTACTTTTTCTAGTGTACATATATATATATATATATATATATATATATATATATATATATATATTGTTTTACAGTTTTAATGAATCATCATTATGCCAGATCAAACATACCCATTCCTGTGTCTCGATACATCTTCTATCATTATATGTAATCAGTTTTCTATAATAGTCAACCATATAGGAGCCTATTCGTGACCAGACACACACACGCACACACACACACAGAGCTTTATATTATAATATATATATATATAGAGAGAGAGAGAGAGAGAGAGATTTCATATCGTCAGATTTCATCCATCTTAACAATCATATACATATATATATATATATATATATATATATTATTATTATTATTATTATTATTATTATTAGGTGTTGAGATTTATTTTGCTGCTGACTGGAAATTAATCAAAGAAACAAAAAGCAACGAGTGCAATAAAAATCGATAACATAATCGAACTACAACACAGACAGCATTACAGAGCGCGCCTGAGCTCCAATCTAATGTCCTTTCTTACCAAACTCCCACAAAAAAAACACTTAACTAGCTGAAACCACTATTCCCCCACTCTACCTGTTCCTAAATCTAAACGCAGATTCCACTTTCTTAGAATTGGCCTCCTGTGAAAACCTGTTACGCTAACCTACTTCCCAGCCGACTACAGGATGGTAATCTTCAAGCCCAATGTAAATAAATTCTTGTTGAATCGTCCAATGAAATAATCAAATTCTACGAAAGTTACACCCTTAATACACTACCACCTAACATTGATTAACTCTTATCCTCGAGTCGCCTTCGGGCTTGGATAAGTGGTGACTCCCTTATAAAAAAAAGCAGCGTAATATAATTACTTGAAGCAAACTGCGCTTATTACGGAAATAGTTTTAACCAGCTGAGGGTGGACATTTTCATTGTGAGATATTTCATTTAGTTTCAGATAAATAAGAAGAAACGCAGGACAAATCGGATTTTTACATTTCCAATTCATTTGCTTTCCCAAAAGAACATTTACACAAAAGGTTAGTTTTCAATATGGATAAAATTCAACTCCACAAACGGAGCATTCTGAATTGAGGACAGAACAGATAGTTTATAATCGAAACAGATAGTACACGTTCATTATACACAGCTAGGTTGAAAGTGCAGTATTTTTTTAATGGCTAGGATGAAAGTGTAGTTTTAACGTGCTAAGGATGAACCTGGCAAAAATAATAATTGATTTTAAAATAAAAATAAAAATAAATCTATGTTCTTTTAAATTACTACGAAACTTCCCGCGTTTACAATTGCCCCATATGCATGCTTGAAGTAAACTCGAACACATTAGTGAGGAAGGAAAATTTTCCCGAATCATCATACAATTTGAAACTTTTATCTGATAATACTGACGTAAAAATACAATAACATATTAAAAGTATAACAAGCCGAACTTGCGGGCCCTCTTCCACCAGTGAACAATTTACTTTCACCATGACTAATGTTTGTGGATTTTTTTTTTTTAAATCAAGGCTTGGTTATTGAGAAAAGTGCGAACAAATAAACGGATTAACGATTTTTGAGGCAATTTTACCCCTATAATGCTCCCAATAGGGAGAGAGCTATTCTGAAAAATCCGTTCTGGCAAAACTTTACTTTCACCATGACTAATGTTTGTGCAAAATTGTTAAAAAATTCAAGGAGTGATAATATAGAAAAGTACAGACGAACAGAGGCAATTTTATCCCTGTAATGGTCTCTAGAGGAGATATTCGGTATATATATATATATATATATATATATATATATATATATATATATATATATATATATATATATATATATATATATTGTATTTTGTGTACCGAAAGTTGTTAGATGAGACAAGTCATTGGTACTGTCGGTTACTTAGGACCATTTAAGATATCCATATTAAGCTCTCAATACTCATCTATTTTATAACCGGAAGTGGAAATATATATACCTCACGAGTTCACGTTAAACTCTCGTTTTGTTACCCCCCCCCCGTTTATTTATCGGATGATCATTTCATTAACTTTAAATTTTGAATTATTTTAATTTTAAAATCTAATTTCGATTGATTTTTTTCCATAAATTTTATATATATATATATATATATATATATATATATATATATATATATATATATATGAAACGATTTTGATTTGAAATCAATTTAATTTAAAAATGTAATTTTTTATATAAAAATCCAAACTTAAAATTTATATCAATATCGATTAAAAATTTTAAATTTCATTTAATTATATCGAATTACTTTTAAAAATTTCGAAATACGTTTAAAAATTTCTTTACAAAAATTCCAACTCTTTCAAAGTTTGGGAAGTGAGTATTTATCTAGCCTAAGGTATTTTCCTAGTATATTAACACTATTATATTTTTCCTATAGTTTTAAATTGAAACAGATTATAAGTTACATTTATAAAGTATGATTTTTTAAAATTTATATATAATACATTAATTTACAATCTATAATACAATTACGATTAAAATCCCATTTTACCGACTAAAAACAATTTTTAGCATTTGCAAGTTTACTAAAGTTTAATAAAAAATTTCATTAAATTTGCTTGATTTCCTGAATTTTAGTGAATTTTTAAGTTAAGGAGAGGAGTGAAAATGTTTATACATTTTGGGGATCGGTCATTCATTTTGCACGAACCTAAAGTTCCTAGGTTAAGAATGTGTTTCTAATTCTATTATTTCAGCACAGTCCGTATTCTACAAACATATTTTCTGTTATTTAATATTATTGAAAATAAAAAAATGCAGTACCACTAAAACGAACTTTTCAAAAAATTCTATTAAAAAAATCCAAAATTTATTTCATCAGAATGCATTTCAATTTCTTCGTAAATAAGTCAGGTGGCCGTTTGGCTGGGAGCAAAACGTAGTATCTGTTCTGATACTACACTTCGTTTTTCTGTCCTCGGTCAGTGGATGAGAAATCCTTCTAGACTGAGATAGTTTTTATTTTTGTTCATACCCAGAGTGCCCCGTTTTGGGGAGCTGGATTTTCCCCACATTAAAAAAACCGACCTTGTGTCTAACTTTGCCCGCGACGCGAGGCAAGTAAATAAGGAGAAGTCAGCCTGTTACATATTTTTTTTAATAGTTAAAAAAATATTTACTTTTATTAATTTTATTGAGAAACATCATTACATTCACGACATTTAGTTTTATAAAAATTTAGTTAAATTAATAATGTTTAATGTTAACGATACCGAAATAAGTTAACTGTATTGAACATAAGGCTGATTTTTTTTACATCGACACTTTGATGTGGGTTGTCTCCCTTAATTATTTCATCAGAGTTCATGATGACTGATGAAAACACTACGACTCGCTTAGCCGTAAATTTTTTTTTTTTTTCAAGATAAAAATACTTGATCGATTTACGTGATTTTTGGAATATGACATCTTCGTTCTGTTGCGATTGTGTACATCATGCAGACTTTTCCGCATTTCCTTTACTTTTAATTGCTGCGATAAGTGCGAATTTGAATAAGCACCCAAAATTCATTTTATTTCAATTTCTTCGTAAACAACTCAGCCATTAAAATATTTTGTTAATAGTTTTGAGAAAACCATAACTGGGTATACGTCCTAAGTAATTTCCAATTATATTTTGAGTGTCGCCCGTACTGAGGATTGAACCCTTAACATCCAGAAGTGTGTAACTTTACAACTGAATTTTATCAAGTATGTTATCCACTCAAAGACAGGTTTGTTCAGAGTTCGGCACCAAGATTCCAGAGTTCGACAAGATACATCTAAAGAAGGTCGGAAATTACATCCACCGAAACGTTGTGAAACAGTCGTCTAAAGACTCCAACTAATACGAATAAAACATTGAGCTAATACGCTTTTTTTTTTATGTATTTGTATTTTTTATTTACTTATTTTTACTCAGGTCCACCTCAAACAATGCATATCGTCACTTAAAAGTAAGGGGCTCCTAATTGGGGCCATGCCTAAGAAAGATTAACAAGATGTTGGTTTACGTTACATTTAAACTTTTGCATGTCAAAATAGTCAGAGTATCCGGTAGCAGGAATAGAATTCTAAAGTCTCGCTATTCGAGGGAAGAAACTATTAGAGTAGAAATCTTTCTGGCATTTAGGGACTTCAACAGTAAAGGTGTGCGGGATTGTTGGGAATCTGTACGTCGATGGGACACACGCGCAATCAGTTCATCAGAGCACATTCGATTAAAATATTTGTAAAAGCTGGAACAGAGATTCAACATTGCGGCGATGGGACGGGGGTTGGAGTCTAGTTGACATTCAACTTAAAAGGCACAATGCCTCTAAAACTTAAGGGGATACTGTGAATTAGATGTATCTTAAGTGGGAAGTTAAGAAGCGTATGAATTGGTGACCTCTATGTATTTGTGACCTTTATGTATTTGTGACCTTTATGTATGTGTGACCTCTATGTATTTGTGGCCTCTATGAATTTGTGACTTCTGGATATTCATTCATTTATTTCTTCATTTAATTATCAAAGAATAAACGCACAAGCGATTGCCATGTACAATTTAGGGGGTTAGATACAAAGAGAAACTATACAGGGGAAAACCATGGAGACTCGACGAGCGTTCATTCAAGGCCGCTTTGAAACCGTGTAGTTTGGGCTGGCTTACGACCTCGTCGGGTAGCTGGTTCCATGGAAATACCACTTAAACTGAGAACGCTGTTTGACGTTGAAACCTCCGGAAACTTTGAAGGTAGACCTTTTTCGCGTGCCCACAGAGACCGCGATGCAGGACAGAGGTGAAGAACCAGGCCACACCGTCTATCTAAATTGTTGTAAGTGAGGAAGAGGTCGCCTTGAAGCCTCCTACACTCAAGGAAAAATGATTTAGAGCCCTTAAACGTTGCTCATAAGATATGTCTGAGACCAGCCACCATTCTAGTCGCCAGGCGCTGAGCTCGTTCAAGACGCTGGTAGTCCTTCACGTAATAAGGGGATGTGGCCTGAATACTGTATTCGAGAATCGAGCACACCAGGGTAGTGTAGCGGGGAAGATGGAGGGAGTGAGACGACCAATGAGAATGGTTTGGAGTAAAATTCTGTTTCAAACTTGAAGAGAATGCCACAGAAACATATGGAACGCTTCAGACTGCTTTTGGGCCATCTTGCATGAATTGAGCATCAATTTTTGAATGGCATAAGAGATTCAAGGAATTCAGTTAGTTTATGGTGATAAGAGGTGTGGGAGGAGTAAGGAAGATAGAATAGCAGAGTTGACCAAATAAATGATTTAATGGATAAGGACCATCGTATGACTATAGAGACAATAAGTGGGCAGCTTGATATCAGTGTAAGAACTGTACACACAGTTATTCACCAAGAACTGGAGATCTGGAAGATTTGTGCGAAGTTTGTCTGAATGTATGTTTGCCCCAATATATATGTATATGTATACATATATATATGAATATATGTATGTATATGCATATATATATGTATATGTACATATATATGTCTAAATATATCTAGAGAGATATATATCTATATCTATATATATGCATGTTTCATTGAAGAGCAGAGATGATCCATGTTTGCTTTTCTTGCAATCCATTTGAACTTTTTTGTCGGGATAATGTTTAAACGTTCTGTTCGCATGTAAAACAAAAATGTGCTCTAACACGAACATTTCGACTTTCATAAGTCGTCTGCAGGCGAGTGATGAATTAAAAATTGCGTTGGTGAAAAAACGATTAATATCGTTTAAAATCATTCAAAGCAACTAAGTGTGCCTTTCCCTTCGTATTGAGCCTGATTGTTAGTTGGTTTTCATACGGATTAGTAGAGCTTCATTGATTGGGAGGCGCAGATCTCAGTGTGAAACGGCTAAAATGGCGGTGTTTTAATTAGTATATTCGTAAATTCAGTTTTGTGGGTTTCATGTGTTGTAAAGTGCTGGTAAATGGAGTTATTCGGGGAAGACAGGTGGCAAGTTAGTTGGCGAGAGATACTTGCTCTAGTCATGCTAATGTACGTGTTATTTTTACACTCGAACACAACATTCGAACGTTAGCCAAAAAAACATATATATTATACAAACATTATTGCTTACATATGTGCATACATGTTTCAGTAGAATCCCAATACTAACAGACCGTTTTATCAGACCTAAAAAGGAAGGATATTGAAACGAGAGTAAAGATTACATTTGTTTTTTATAAGATATTCGGGTGTGGTTTATGCTCTAGAAGAATATGTGGTGTATACTTTGTGAGTGTGAGAAGTGGGGGTTTTGGGAGAAGTGTGTTGTAAGAAGGATTAGGGTGGGGTATGAAGGTAGAGCGGGAAATACGATCCCATGTGGTCAAGCCGTAGCAACCTACATAGTGGTAGTATTTTAAATTGGTGGTTGTTTATTAAATTAAGTTTTCGGTTTGATCTGAAGTAATATTATGCCTTCATCGCCGTTACTTCTTTATCTCAGGTGTTTATCGTTTATTTCCATTTCTTGTGGCAACTTCATTATTCATCTATTTTATTCTTTATTTATTCATTTACTTTATCCGTTCATTTGTTTCTCGTTTTCAAATTATTTTTTTATTTGTTTGGTTATTATACGATACATGTATATATGGTTTAATTAACATCCAATGAAGAGATATGCAAGCTTATTTATATGATTTTTATCTCTGTTCACTGGCTGTGTACATATATATGCATATATGTATATGCACATATATATATATATATGTAAAAAGGAACAAACCGTATTATGTGTTCATCAACATTTCGTCTTCATTTCGAGACTTCCTCGAAATAAAGACGAAACGTTGATGAACACATAATACGGTTTGTTCCTTTTTATATCTCTATTTTGTCGGAATACTATTTCCATTATTTTCATCATATATATATATGTGTGTGTGTGTGTGTGTGTGTGTGTGTGTGTGTGTGTGTGTGTGTGTGTGTGTAAGTATGATTACTTAATTAAATCACATAAATTAATATACGAAAGTATAAATTTATGCGTAAATTTTAAGTATTTACTTCACCACTGCTCAATTAAGCCTGATGAATCCAAGCGTGGATGAAACGCGGAATATTCTGTGTAGCTTAATTGCTATATATATTTTATAACTTACTATATATATATATATATATATATATATATATATATATATATATATATATATGTATATATATATGGAGTGTGTGTGTGCGTGTGTGTGTGTGAATATGTGTATTACAGTAGAAAAATGAGAGCATGAAAGTAATATAGTTAAGGTTAAACATGGAAAAATAAAGAGCTAGTTGTTAAAACTGGAAAAGAAAAGGACAAGATATTCTAGTAAAAAAATAAAATAAATTTTTCACTTAAAATATTGCAGCATTAAGAATTGATTATATAATATTATGAATTGAATTTTAAAAAGATTTTACTGCTGTAACATTTTAAGTTTTTTTTTTTTTTTACACAGTGATCACCACTTATCAAGGCCCGGAAGCCACTCAGGGATAAGGGTTATTGCAAGTACATTACGTTAGTGTGGAGATTTGCTGAAGTGTTTACTTAAGGGGGCGGTTCATTAGAAATTAGTTAACTTTGGACTTGAAGACATCCAAGTTGTAGTCCGGAGGGAAGCAGGCAGACGGAACAGAGTTCCACAGGCGTGCAGTTCTAAGAAAGAAGTTTTGTTCATGGAATCCGCGTTTTGATTTAGGCACAGATATAGAGTGGGAGAAACTTTTCACAGTGGATTCAGCTAAACGGGTGTTTTTCGTGAAAGATTGGCGAGGGGGGACCAGAGATTGGAGTTCAGACAAGCATCTGCCATGGAAATAACGATAAAACAAGGACAGGCTCGCAATGTCTCTTCTGTGGGAGAGAGGTTGCAGGGTAGAGAAAAGGGCATCCCCCACTAAACCACAAAGTCTATTTTGTACTCTGTCAAGGCAGGATAGGTTGTTTTTGCAGCTCCTGCCCAGATATGGCAGCAGTATTCCATCCTTGGACGTACTTGGCTTTTATATAGATAGAGAATTGCATCAGTAGTGAGATATCTTCTGGAGCGGTAGAAGGATCCCACCATCTTTCCAGCGACCTTGGCAACAGACTTTATGTACGTGTTCCATTTCAGATCAGGAGTAAAGGTCAAACCCAGAAGCTTGTCAAAACACTGAGCCTCACCCAGACGAGAGCCATCCATCACAATTAATGCCAGCTGGGGATCAGAGCGTTGATGATGTAAGGATAGGAGTTTGGTTTTGGATGCATTAAAGGAAACCAGCACATCTTCCCCCACTGAACCACGCGCTCGAGATCAGAGGAGAGAGAATCAGAGAGAACTTTGTCATTTACAGCCTTTGATGTGTTGCCGTAGATGGTCGTCTCATCAGCATAGATGTCAACGAATGATTTAAGTATGTGTTTAGGGAGGTCATTGATGTAGATCAAGAAGACAGTTGGGCCCAGGATTGACCCCTGAGGGACTCCAGCATTTATATTGCAGGCCTCCGATTTTTGTCCATCTACCACTACTCTTAGGAGCCTATCGGAGAGAAATGATTTAATGATTGAGAAAACATTTCCAGTTATACCGTAGCTGGAAATCTTGTGAAGTAGACCCTTATGCCATACCTTGTCGAAGGCCTTTGATATGTCAAGAGCAATTACCCTAGAAAGGAAGCCTTTGTCAAGAGATTCACTTATCCTGTGGGATATAACCGTCAGCACATCTGCGGTAGATCTTGCAGAGCGGAAACCATATTGTGTGTCACTAAGAAGGTTATTCCTGCTGAGGTGGTTGACTATTTCTCTATTTAATATGGATTTCAGCAACTTACTCATAACACACAGGAGACTTATTGGTCTGTACTGAGAGGGAGATGACTTATCACCTGAATTCTTAAATACAGGGCAAACTGATGAGGTTTTCCAGGGAGTCGGAAAGCACTTCTCCTTAAGGCAGCGCTTAAATAGTTTCGCAAGTATGGGAGCAAGTTCTGGTTGAAGCTTTTTTAACACTATAATTGGGATGCCATCAGGGCCAGTTGCTTTACTGGAATCTAGGTTCTTAGTTATAATTTTATTTTATTTTTTACTAGATTACCTTGTCCTTTTCTTTTGAATTTTTAACAACTAGTCCTTTACTTTTCCATGTTTAAGCTTAACCATATTACTTTTCATGCTCGCATTTTTCTATTGTAATCCACGATTTTTCCTGGCTTGAATTCACTTGTTCTTTGTTTAATTTAAGTCTTATTTCTTTGCACCCATAAACATAAGAAACACATGTGTACGGCACTCGTCTGCTTTCAATAAAATACCCCCAATTATCTCATTTTCATTCTTCAAATCTCTCTGTTTCACTTGTTACTTCTATTTCCACAAGTGCAGTGAATCGGTAGCAACAGTAGTCGCTAAAGCGACGTGGTTGCCATGGAAATCAATCATATAAAACGTCGCTCACCTCCTTACGTTTTTTTTACGATGTTGAACACCAGTAAATTCATCATAACTTTTATTTTACTGAACAAAAATTGAACATTTGTTTTTCACAATATAGCTGAGAAGGTGATTTATAAGCTGTAATGTAATTTGGTCGAAAAATAAGTGAGCGGTGAAGCTTTAAAACAGTTCTAAATAACTAAAACTTAAACTTAATCATATATTCAAATACTGCTGTGTTTGAATATATATATGTATATATATTTATATATATGTATATATGTATATTTTTATATATGTATATATATATATATATATATAGATAGATAGATAGATAGATAGATAGATAGATATATAGATAGATACAGATATAGATATTTAATGACTTTATTTATAATTAAATGAATCTAAACATAAACTTCTGTGTTTTAATATATATATATATAGAGAGAGAGAGAGAGAGGGGGGTAGAGAGATAGATAGATAGATAGATATATAGATAGATACAGATATATATATTTAATGACTTTATTTATAATTAAATGAATCTGAACATAAACTTCTGTGTTTTAATATATATATATACATATATATATATATATATATATATATATGTATATATATATATATATATATATAGAGAGAGAGAGAGAGAAAGCGAGAGAGAGAGGTAGATAGATAAATAGCTGGATAGATAGATAGATAGATAGATAGATAGATATAGATATTTAGTGGCTTTATTTATAATTAAATAAATTTAAACATAAAATTAGACTAGAAATAGGTATATGCGTAGAAAATATATACGATTAAAAGAGATTAAATACCGATTTTACGTGAAAATACTACGTTTTGATAATCGTCTGAAGAAGACTCAAATCCCATCTCGTTAACCTCCACAACACGAAGGTCACTGATTGGAGAGCTGTGTCCGACATAAATAAGCCGTTACAAGGGGTTGCTATGCTAAGATCTTCATTATCAGGCATCCGTACGGTAAATGACTTCACAATTTGGCCGTCACGTCTCATTTCTTTTCCCCTTCCCTGAAAGAAAAGCTGTTGGGGAAAATAGAAAAATAAAAAGGTGAATTGCTATGGGAATGAATATCACACATCAGATATAACGCCACAAAACGAATCAAAATGTCTTTGTTTCATTAGTCTGCCTTACGGATATCAACCCAATTTGGATTTTTTTATACCGAGATATAATATCTATTGTGAACGGTTCATTGTATACGATTGAGTGAACACAAGTTGCACACTAGGAGTTAAATCGATGAACTGTCAAACGTGTGCTGTGTCTTTTTTATAAAATTGTTGTTGCAGGTGCACGCACGTGCGTTACGATGCAGCAACTCTGACGTTATACTCGGTCACAGTATACAATTAATTGAAAAATAAAGTTGCTAGGCTTGGAGATAAATATCCGAACTGCTAAAGGATTATTTTTGATTTTTTTTTTATTACTATGTGATAATGAGGTCAGAAATTGACAAGCTCTCGATATTTTCTTCTTCAATACGAATATATATACATATATATATATATATATATATATATGTGTGTGTGTGTGTGTGTGTGTGTGTGTGTGTGTGTGTGTGTGTACTCTGGTTCATGAAAAGCAGTAACAAAATAATTTATATTTATATATACACATATATATATGTGTGTGTGTTTGTACACACATGCGCATATATATATATATGATTACTTCATTTAATCACATGAATTAATATACGAAATATAATTTTATGCATAAACTTTTCAGCATTTACTTCAACAGTGCTCAATACATAGGTAGAGCTAGGTAGTAAGTTATTAAAATATATATGGGAATTAAGCCTGGCGAATTTTCATTAGAATGAAATGCGAAATATTCTCTGTTGCTTAATTGACATATATAGTTACATAAACTTACTTCATATTTGGGTCACCCTATATATATATATATATATATATATATATATATATAGGGTGACTCAAAAAAACGGACCCTAACTCTAATTAGGCTCCGTTTCTTAGTGTTTTGTCTGAATGAAATGCAAATTTGGCCATAACTAGTTTATTATATTCAAAAGATCACATCAAAACACTAGGGTCTTTGGCCTTTTTTTCTCCGTTCTACATCATATGTTCTAGATGGCCTCCATTTAGCTTTTGTTTTGTTTTTTTGGGTCACCCGCTGTATATATATATATATATATATATATATATATATATATATATATATATGAGAGAGAGAGAGAACTTAAATGCCTACTAGACTCTGTCCACGAGTGTCTAAATTCACCCTGTAGAGGGGTTTCTCAGGTCAACATGGCATGAGGATACTTTTTTCTACAAGTAAACGCTGACTAAACATTCAACATCATAGTATTTTCGACCCAAATCAGATATCATCGATATGGATAACCCACGAAGAATAGTGCACCTTCTCCAATGATGTTACCTCAAGTAACAGTACGAAGTTTTCTACTCCACCAGACTAGATAAATTCTTGTCCTGGAATCCAGTACGACCAAAAGACCAGTACAAACCTATATTTTACATCAATAATCTAAAAATGTGAATGAATGAAAATAAATAGAAATGTAAGAATTTGTGCTTGACTTGAAATCGAACTAAAAAAAAATATTTTTTATTTTATATTTTTTTATGGAAATCACTTGAAACAAGTCATGAAGCTACTTGAAGTAAGGATCCAACAAGAACGAAAACTGATTATTGCAATGACACGAGATGCCTATTGACCTTAGTCTTGCAAAATCTAAGTCTGTAGGTTAAAGGGAAACAGTGAGCAGGAAGAGAGTCGCACATTCTTGCAGTCTTTGGAAAGAAGCTACTAAAATAGGAAGCTGTATAACAATGAGGTATCAACACAACGAATTGATGATGACCAATAGACCACGAAGTCAAACGAGCTGAAACAAAAGAAGCGGGAATAGATCAGACAATTCTGAAGAAACGTCTATGAGAGATAAATTGTTAAAAAAAGCTACAGAGAAGAATGAGGGTGGGGGCAATCAAATTACAGATACGTTTCTGCAATTTATCAAGAAACTTCAAATAAGAGACAGATTAACCAGTCCAAATATAACAACAGTACTCCACATATGGTCTAATCGTAGATATGAAGAGATAGATGTGTGAAAAAGTGTTTAGAGCGATGGATTTAATATATAGACCCCAAGAAAGATTTAATGAGAAAGAAAGACCAAAAAGTTTTAAAGTCCATTTCTCATCGAGAACAGAGCCATCCATAAGAATCTCAGAAAGAAAAGGGACACGCCTACGATTGAAAGACAATAGTTGAGCCTTAAAAGGGTGAAATGAAACAAGCCATTTTTTACCCCTAATACTTACTCCATAATAGAATCCAACACAACTTCTAGATTGACTGCATATTTCAACTGATCTGAGAAAGATGGGCGAGAAGCAATATCAGAAAAGAAGGTGGTGTCATCAGCATAAATGCTAACTTTCTGAATAATATTCTCTAAAAGGTAATTTATATATACAAGACACAGTGTTGGCCCTAGAATAGAGCCCCGAGGAACACGAATAAAAAAAAGAAGTCAAATGAAAAAAATAACAGGTTTTCTATTTCTAAAATAAAAGGAAATATGTCACAAACTGCTACACGGATACATCGTG
This sequence comes from Euprymna scolopes, assembly GCF_053919585.1. Lineage (NCBI taxonomy): Eukaryota > Metazoa > Mollusca > Cephalopoda > Sepiida > Sepiolidae > Euprymna > Euprymna scolopes. The sequence continues at coordinate 12,498,007 of NC_136499.1, read as the reverse complement.
GAATTTCCACGGATCATGCTAATAATCATGCGTATTCTATTTATCATGATTGTCTTCGCGTAATTTGGCATTCACGCACTTAAAATATTATCGTAGGTTATTTACCGTCACGCATCAGTCAACGATTGGTCGATCTAGCAAAACTAGAAACAATAACGTTGAAAGAACTCCATTTGGGTCTTGGGAGGAAGCTTTCCCTTGATACAAAGTGGGTGGCTTTGCCCTTCACAATGTGGCTGACCAAAGTACCTTTTCTGTCCATTAGCCTCGAACATTAAGAGTACATCTTTTTAAAAATAAATATACTACGTTATTTACGAGTGACATTTTTCATGTCAGCACGTTACCATGGCGTCGGCAAGGAGACTGTTTCCTTGTCTGTTCGATAGCTTTATTCACGGTTAATCCGGTGCGATTCTAAGAATCTTGAATCTGATTAGTTGATTTAATTTCCGACTTTCCGTGTAGTTTAACTAGGCTAGAATCAGTTGCGGCATATTCAAATGGTTTGGCATAGTGATAAGAGTTTTCATTAATTGTCCGAGAGTAGAGTTCAATCCTCAGACTAATCATACCAAATATTTTTAAGTGTATTTGATGCCCTCAGTAATTTAAAGTGAGAATAAAAAGGTGAGATCATATTTTACATTATTATTATTATTATTATTATTATTATTATTATTATTATTATTATTATTGTTATTGTTATTATTATTATTATTATTATTGTTATTATTATTATTATTATTGTTATTATTATTATTGTTATTATTATTATTATTATTATTATTATTGTTATTATTATTATTATTATTATTATTATTGTTATTATTATTATTATTATTATTATTGTTATTATTATTATTATTGTTATTATTATTATTATTATTATTATTATTATTATTATTATTATTATTATTGTTATTATTATTATTATTATTGTTATTATTGTTATTATTATTATTGTTATTATTATTATTATTGTTATTATTATTATTGTTATTATTATTATTATTATTATTATTATTATTGTTATTATTATTATTATTGTTATTATTATTATTGTTATTATTATTATTGTTATTATTATTGTTATTATTATTATTATTATTATTATTGTTATTATTGTTATTATTATTATTGTTATTATTATTATTATTGTTATTATTATTATTATTATTATTGTTATTATTATTATCATTATTATTATTATTATTATTATTGTTATTATTATTATTATTATTATTATTATTATTATTATTATTATTGTTATTATTATTATTATTATTGTTATTATTATTATTATTATTATTATTATTATTGTTATTATTATTATTGTTATTATTATTATTATTGTTGTTATTATTATTATTGTTGTTATTATTATTATTGTTATTATTATTATTATTGTTATTATTATTATTATTATTATTGTTATTATTATTATTATTATTGTTATTATTATTATTGTTATTATTA
>NC_136499.1:12459028-12494028 GCF_053919585.1 Euprymna scolopes | reverse complement strand
TTATATTATTTTTTATTAGGATTCTTTGAGATGGGTAATTTAGGTTTATTTATTTATTTGCGAACTATTATCCTCATCTTCATAGTTGTTTCAGCCAACTATTCCTCTGGCTTTTTATATATATATATATATATATATATATATATATATATATATATATATATATGATTTGGGTGTTATTAGCTAGAATCGAAACCAAAACATACAACTCTTCACCCCCATTCCTTAGCCTCTGAACTACGCCCAAACGCATATATATGTATATATATATATTTATGTATATATATAAATTTACCTACCACACACACACACACACACACACATATATATATACATATATACATATATATATATATATATATATATATATATGTACCTATCATCCTTTTTCTAACAGATGGAATCGCCCGATCATCTTTAAAATCCGTGTATGTATCATACTGAACCCTTACAGCAATGTCGCATCTCTGTATCTATTTTATAAGTACTTCAATGGAATGTGCTCTGATGAGCACATACTACTTGTTCCCCCTTGATGCAAGTTTCACTGAGGCAAAAAGCAAGCAAAGTTCGCAGTTTTATAATTATATATTAGGTTGGTGCAAAAATAATGTCGTTTTGTTAACGGTCAACTTCATGTGAAAAAACGGTATTATTTTTCCTCCAACCTAATAGATAGCTTATGCGAGCATTTCTTCTGTGTCTGCGTATGTTTTCCGTATCTGCACGACTTACACATTATCATTTCTTGATTTTTAATCGGTACTTTATTAGAATTGAGATTGAATAGTTTAAAGTGCCAAAAGAAACACAAAAATACAAGAAAAACACAAGAAAATAATTTTATTACAAAATTAAATCCAGAGTGCATTTGGCTTTCTAAAAAAAACATTTAATTTTTTTTTTTTTTTTTTTTTTTTTGCTAATAGTTGGGAAAAAATCCAACTTTCTTAGTGACCCTTCGAAATTTGAAAGGAATTTGGAAGAATTTAAAATGCGGAATACGGTGTGATTTCAGGCTTTAAATTTTTTCAACAAATTCTCGTGTAGTGAAAGATTGAAATATTTGTAAGTGTAAGTACATCGAATACACAAGGTGGTCGCTATAAAAGCGGGAAATTTTATTACTGACATTTTATTCCGTTTAAATTTCATGTTGCTTATTCGTTTTTCATGTTTTTTTTTGTTGTTTTTGGATTTTGATTTTAATACCCACTTTATATACGGAGGCAGAAAAAACAAGCTTCAAATAACGTTACACACGTTTACACGCGTGGTAACATGTAGTGACCCAACACGTTGTAGCTTCCATCGCAAGGAAAAGGAGAAAAGAACTTCAATACGCTATTTCAGGCTTAGAACAATGGGCATTTATTTTCACATCTTTAACGTGATCGTGATCTCTAAAGTGATCCTTATTATCGGTCTGGACATGTTGTTTTTTTATATTTTTTCTTGCCGTGACGTCACTTCGCACTTGGCTTGGCCATTTATATATAGCTGCCATACCCGCGGTCGCGGCCTTTTACATTTCAAAGAGAAGTGATTGTGCTTTCCAAAAGTTAAAATCCAACTTGGTGACTGATCAAATGTCTAGCTGTGTTACAGTATTATTTTGCAATGGTTACAAAATATCAGTTTGATAATATTGCTGCAACTTTGAGACAAGAAGGCTCAAAAGCATCTGCTATTCGGCAAAAAAGAAATGGGTCTAAAATGAAACGATTTTCTCGATTTTGTAAAAAAAAAAAAATAAGTCACCGTTTAACAAATTTCCCACTTACTAGTTGTTAGTCATGTTAGGGAGAAAGAAGCAACCTTAGTAGAAGTTAGTGTTAGATATTGAAAGGGTAATGCCGAAAGTTGGGCTGGTCGACAATTACTATGATCGTTATTGATATTTGTAAAATTAGAATGTCAGAAAGAATGTTATCATATTGAAATCCATATTTATGGATAAAATTATTTCTGTTAAAATGTTTTAATAGAAAAGTATGTTAGAACACAACCAAAATACGTAACGAATGTAGATCATCCGATTTGTGTCTTTCGTCACATGGAGTTAATAACGCCACAAGAGAGCTTGAAAGACACGTATCAGTTAGTCAAATGTTGAAAGTCAGAGAAATCAGACGCGGTTGGAGTCGGAGAAAGAAAGACGGTTGTGGATTGCAATGTCTCCGAGTAGGTGAAAGTAAGAATCTAGAACCAACCTTGCAGCTTTCCAATGGGAGAAACATCCGGAAATAAAGCTGCTGCAAATACTAGCACGCCTTCGAAGTGTACGAATCTTCATTTGGAGCTTTTTTCAAGGATCCATCAAGTCAAAACCAAACGTGGCCCAGATATGTTTCTCCGTTGGCCGATGTAAAACACAAGCGACTGTTATGTTTCTCATAATATTATTATTGTTATATGTATTGTTTAAACAACCACTAGACGATAAAATATATGTAGACGTAAATAAACACATCATATTTACAACCCACATGTTATACTACGAGCCGATACTCGAAATTAGACGTGTATAGACACTCTCATAAAATTTAACCACTAGAAGACAGGTGTGTATATGTTATTGAAACATTACAATACGATATAGGGACCACTTGAAATTATAACAACACCGCATTAACAAAATTAATTATACATACATAAACTGTTTCAATTAATAATTGAATAACTGAAAAATTTCGTAATAATTAGATTAAATTTTCAACAATATGTACTGAAAGATCGCGGCTCGATTAAACTTCAGAAAAAAGTTTTATTCAACATTAATTCGAAACACAACAGCTAAAGGTTAATTATTGCTTAGTTTTCTTTTTATATAATACTTCTTAGGAACAGTCCATTGTGTTAGAATGGGAAGAGCAAGTTGTACCTATTTACTATGCCTCCCCACGGGACAGAGTTAGACACCAGGGTCGTTTTTTAACGTGGAGAAAAGGTACAAAAATAAAAATTGTCTCAGTCGTGAAGGATTTCTCCTCCACCGAAAGAGAACAAGAAATAGAAGTGCAGCATCTGAAGAATATATACTACACTTTGATCTTGTCCCGAAGGCCAAGAAGAGCAAGTTGTAGCAATCATTTAATACAACATCTGATTTAATAAAAATATATATTTGGTAAAAAAAAAAAAAGAATAACACAGATTAAATAGCGAAAACAAAACACAAACACACACACAAAAAAAAATCTCCCGGAGAACCCTAGAGATTAATTAACAATTACAAACACCCGTATTTTTATTTAATGTACACATACACGCGCGCGCAAGCACGTACATTATCAAGTTATTTTTTAATATACACATACACACGTTTACATAGCGACGTCCCCTGACGAGTACATAGACGCACAGTTATGCAGGAATACATTCGCAGATAGCGAGTTCGTATATGCAAATATTTACACATGCATTTGACTTGCAGGCAAAAGGCACTCACATTTCAACGCGCCTCTTTGTACACGTATTACCACTTGTTTGCGCATAATAAATGGCATATATGCATGCATTGGTTGGGGGATACACACATGCGCACACATACGGACAGATTTAGAGGCACGTGCAGGACGATTAGCGTGTACAAACCATTCGACTCTGCCGTCTATTCATTTTTAAACTTTTTTTTATTATTCTATTTTTTTTATATATATTTTTGTTACATTGTGTTGGCTTATTTACGCGCGGCGCCCCGCGGAATTGTCTTTGATGTAGTCTGATAGACAGAGAAAGAGAGAGAGGAGATAAAGGTGCACGAGCGTGTGTATCCTAGTCAGCTCCGCCTCTCGGTCTGGTCCCAGCGGGTGTTATCTTGTTGTGCAGTTTGCACCAGTTAGAGTAAGGTGGAGATACGGGTGGAAAGAGATGGTAATCAAGCAGCTCGCCTACGAACTGCACCGTTAATCACTCACCAACTTTCTTTTCTTATTTCATTCTTTCAATCTCCTTTTCATTGTACAACTTATATACTAGCTTGGGTGCCCTGCGTTGCCCGGCGTTGCCCGGCGTTGCCCGGGTGTTTGGAGGTGTGTGTTCAGAAAAAAAAAACGGAGTAAGCAGGCATGCTCGAAACCGTACCGCGAAGGAGGAAAAGAACGTGAAAAAAAATAAACGTGATGTCTTTGCCGTTGCGTCCATCGTCAAACCGTAGTGGCGAAGGTTTAAATTAGGGCTAGTCAATCCAAAAGAGGAGCTGATTTATAAAATATCGGCGAAAAAATGTACACCTCCCTGCAGAAAAGTGTCCAATTGAGGGTGAACGAATTGTTGTTTTTAGCCAATTTGTCGATATTAGTCGTCCGAATGGTCGAGTTTAAAAATGATACCGATTTTGTGACAATCATTACAACGAAAATATATTTACAAATATTTTACTGTTATTTCATTTTCTTCAATTCATTCATACAGAAGTTTTAGAATAAAGACGAAACGTTGATAGCTGTTGCTTGATATAATGTCATAAGTTTTCGATAAAAAGTGCTTTTGATCAATATGACGAGTTATGATCTTCATTGCATCTGACGAAGTCCAGATGGCGCTTTCTGTTCTTTACAGAATTCATTGGCTTGTGTCTTGTAACATATCCTCGCAAATTAAATTCCTTTAATCAGTTCTTGACAGTAGAAAGAGAACACTTTTTAACAAGATTGCACTGTTGTTGGATTTGGGGAGGCGTTTCAAATCTGTTTCTTAGGCTGCGTATCTTGATACAATTCTCTCCTCTGTTATAAATAACTCTAGTACAACTATATTTAGGAGCATCACGAACACTGCCGGTGTTTTGGTGCTTTTGCACAGTCTTTCGTACCGTTTTCTCATCACATTTCAATCTGCGACCGATTTCTTGATTGGATAAACCAGAAAGGTGGAGATGATTGATTTCCGTACGATCACTAAGAGAAAGTCGAGGCATATGGACTAAATTTTACATTGTATAACTTGGAACAACAACAATTACGATTAGAGATACTTTGTTGCCTGTTGGTGGATATTTTAAACTGATTTAGGGGCGATAATTTAAGCTGGTTTTAAGCGAATTTGTTACTGCGGATTTTCTTTTTGCCTCCTCAATTTGAAGTCATTTTTTTAAATTGATGTAAACACTAAAATATTTCAATTAAAAGTCAAATATGAACAGGTAAAATTATAAAGGAATAAAAGCCGAATCAAATGATGTATAGTTTGTTTAAACAGTTACATTAAATTTAGCTTAAATTTGCAGTTTTTGGAAAAATTATAAGTGCGGACATCTTTTTGCCGGCACTATATATATATATATATATATATATATATATATATATATATATATATCCACAGCCAAATAACGTCGCAGTTCACAAGAGTCATGATAGCAAACAAACCGGAGCTGAGACGTTCTCTATCAAACTCCTTTGTCAATTTTTGACAAACATGAAACTTGATACATAGGAGATTTAGACTTATGGAAGAAATTTGATTGATTTGCTGCTGATGAGTCCCAAATACATGGAACTTGGCAGGCGAAAGTCAACTTAAAGTGCTCTTGTACCCATGCAAAAATGTGAGCTGCGACGTTGTTTGGCTCTGGAAATAATTATATAATCTCTCATATTCTTAAAATTATATATATATATATATATATATATATATATATATATAATTTTCAGAATATGAGAGATTATATATATATATAAATATATATATACATATATATATATAATTTTCAGAATATGAAAGATTATATATATATATATATATATATATATATATATATATATATATATATATTAGCAGACTACCCGGCGTTACCCGATCTTAAAATACGCATACATTTTATATTTTCATTAATGAAGAAACTGAGACACGCGCATGCGTGTATTACAGTTTTTTTTTCTAAACAGTTCTCTTCTTGTAGGTAAACAAAAATACTCAGGTTGATATCGAACAACGCCTAAAAAAAATGAGTCAAGTACGATAACTATTAAACCAGCTTGACCCGTCCTTTAAAAAACCTACTCATTCTTAACATAAAGAAGCCGTCATTTTTCCTGGCCGCGCATGCGCATTCGTGGAGCAGTTCTAATTTGCAATTTTTACCTTTTAGCAGCCCCTTTTTATACTGATGTAAACCGATTAAAAAGTTGTCCACATGTTTGAATAGCGTTTATACCAACTTTCAAGTGTGTAGATCCAAAATTCATTTAATATATAGGTGGAGAGTCGTCCTTACACACACATATTCCTAATCATATATATATATATATATATATAGAGAGAGAGAGAGACAGACAGACAGACAGACAGACAGACAGAGGGAGATATATAGATATGAAAAACACGCGATAACTTCAATTCTATGCAAGTATTCTTTCGATAATTAAATGCAGATAATTCTCTGTAGCTTAATTTCCTACTTTCCTACCTAGCTCTGCTCACATATTGAGCACTGTTAAAATTCCGTCTGCAGTTGCAGTTGAATGGGCATTTCCAACTGGGTCGGTTGGCGAGAGTGTCATCACTTTAGCACTAGCAACAGAGCACCTCGTTTGTTTTAGATTTCTTGATTTATGATTGGCTGGTTCTATAAGTTACATTCATGCAATTAGTCAGAACCCATTAGATTTGTGTCATTCTTAAGAACATTAGACTTTCAATGTTTTTTAGTTTTTCACGATAGCCCTAATCTATGGTCCCTCCCCCCTTTCCTGACTTTCACGGAAAAACACTCGTCTAGTTGAAACTACTAACAAGGTTTTTCCCCACGCTTTATCTGTGCCTAAACCTAAACGTAGATTCTATGAACAAAGCTTCTTTCTTAGAACTGCATGCCTGTGTAACTCTTTTTCGTTTTCCTGCTTTCCAACTGACTACAATATGGTTATCTTCAAGTCTAACGTGAACAAATTCTTGATGAGCCATCCGCTTAAGTAATCCAATTTAGCAAATTTCCGCTACTAACGATGACTACGACATATTCCTTTTGACCACCGTACGCGCTTTAACCCTTATCCTCAAGTGGCGTCCGGGCCTTGATAAGTGGTGACTCCTTTGTAATATATATTAATATATATAGGTGGTGACTCCTTTGTAATATATATTAATATATATATATATATATAGAGAGAGAGAGAGAGAGAGAGAGAAAGAGAGAGAGAGAGAGAAAGAGAGAGAGAGAGAAATAAAAGGAACAACCCGACATATGCGTTCATCAAAGTTTCGTCTTTATTTCGAGACTTCCTCTGGATTAAATAAAGACGAAACCTTGATGAACACATTACTCGGTTTGTTTCTTTTTATTACTCTATTTTGTCGGAATACTATTTCCATTATTCTCATCACACACACACACACACACACACACATATATATATATATATAGAGAGAGAGAGAGACAGACAGACAGACAGACAGACAGACGGACAGAGAGGGGGGAGAGATTCAGACTTTACTATAGGGAAGCGGTTCTGATCGGTAATATCTCATATTATTAAAGATCAACTCGCCAAATACCCAGACTTCCTTTAAGCCCACCACGATAGACGCTAAGTATGAAAATGACAGCAAATACGAAGTACATTTTACTTTTCGTTTTTTTTTTTTGTTTTTGTTTTTCGTTTTTTGTCTTTTTGCGAGCGGTGGAGGCCCGGACTACCACGCCTGTGCTGAATTGCGCGTCTATTTCCCACCTCTTATTTTGCGCCGGCCATTTTTAAAAAATCTGTTACTCTACCCCCTCCTCCTCGTCCGCTATTCAATCTCCTCCCATTTTTGTATTGATGTTGTTTTGCTTCACCACACACTGATCGTATTGATTTCATTCTCAGTCGACTGTTTTATAGTTGTGAAGTTACACATAAAAAAGCAATCTATCTTCAGGGATACGTCTTTTTGTACGACTACGCGCACACAGAATGGAAATATTTTTGTACTCACTAGGAGTGCGTACACAAGTTGTCATCAGAGATTACTCACTGATAAAAATCGGCGGTATTCTCTGGAATCTGGGTAAGCACATGTCTCCCTAGATACCTAGTATTTTCCATCTCTTTAGATTATTTTTGCAAATGAATGTGCGTTATTGCAACAACTACTGCCATTGATTTCGTAGTAAAAATGACTATTGGTCTTCCCCGGAATTTGAATGACAATAAGCTTTCCGAAGATCCCAGTCCTCTTCCCACTTATACAACAGAGGTCTGATTTGCGCTATCTCTCCTCGGACTTTCCATCCTCATTGGCCTTTTTCGACTATTTGGTGTGATGCCAGCTGATGCTGGCACTACAATTTTATTATTTATATTATTATTATTATTATTATTATTATTATTATTATTATTATTATTATTATAGTCGTGTAGTTAACTAACAAATTTGTGGTTTCAGTTTTCTTGATTCCATGTGGCGTTTCTTTATCTTTTTGTTTTATTTTTGTTGCTGTTTCTGGGCGGTTAGCGTTTTTTTTTTTTTTTTTTTTTTTTGCTCATGTGGATTAGTTTCCGCATTGAAGTTTTCCTTAAAATTTCAGTTGTGTTCAGCATTATTTTCTGTTGTATAGTCTCAGTCTTCCCCTTGATTCCAATTTCACCAAGTTTTTTTTTCCAAGTTCCTTTGGACTGTTCTTAGTGCTTCTTCAGTTATTGGTATTATACTAATTTCCTTTATGTTCCATATATTCTTTTTTAGTTATTTGGCAACTATTCTTATTATTTACTCACTAAGAATTGTCACACAAGCCATAATCAAAGATTTCTCTTTGAGAACAACTTATGGTGTTCTCTAGAGAATGGGTGGCAGCAAGTCTCCCCAGATTTCCAGTATTCTCCACGTCTTTCGATAACCTTTGCAGATGAATTTTCATTATCGCAACAACCGCATTCCATTGATTTTCATTGACAGCGACTATTGTTCTTTATTGAAATTTAAATGGCAATAAGCCTCCCAAGATCCCAGTTCTCTTTGCACTCAACCAGATGAGGTTTTACTAGTGCTTTCACTTCTCGGTCTTTCCATTTTCGTTGGCTCGCCTCACTTATTTGTTGTGGCGCCAGTTTATGGTAACACAAAAAAGGGGGGGGGGGCAGGGGCGCAGTAGTGGAGTTAATTTACAATTATACAGTTTCAGTTTTCATGATTCCATATGATGTCCTCCTACTTTTTACATCCGTAGCAGTTTCTGTATGTCCGGCTTTTGCATCTAGCTCATGTGTGTTAGTTTCCACATTGAAGGGTTTTCCTTAACATTTCACCCGTTTTCATTATTGTTATCCGTTATATCTTCTTAGCCATCCCTCTGATTCCAATTTCACACATTCTTTTTTATAAAGTTTTTTGGTATTGTTCCTAGCGCTCCTAAATAATTGGTAATTTTTTGACGTTCTTCATCTTCCATATTCCTTTGAGCTCTTTAGCCAGTATTGGCCTCGCATCTCTGTCTTCTTGGTGTTCACTCTGTGCTCTGCTGGACGGCAAAATCTACAATCTGCCAAGTACGTCCAAGGATGGAATACTGCTGCCATATCTGGGCAGGAGCTGCTAAAAACAGCCTATCCTGCCTTGACAGAGTACAAAATAGACTTCGTGGCTTAGTGGGGGATGCCCTTTTCTCTACCCTGCAACCTCTCTCCCACAGAAGAGACGTTGCGGGCCTATCCTTGTTTTATCGTTATTTCCATGGCAGGTGCTCGTCTGAACTCCAATCTCTGATCCCCCCTCGCTAATCTTTCATGAAAAACACCCGTCTAGCTGAATCCACTGTGAAAATTTTCCCCCACTCTTTATATGTGCCTAAATCAAAACGTGGATTCCATGAACAAAGCTTCTTTCTTAGAACTTCACGCCTGTGGAACTCTGTTCCGTCTGCCTGCTTCCCACCTGACTACAACTTGGATGTGTTCAAGTCACACGTTAACAAATTCCTAATGAACCGCCCCCTTAAGTAAACACTTCATCAAATCTCCACACTAACGTAATGTACTTGCAATAACTCTTATCCCTGAGTGGTTTCCGGGCCTTGATAAGTGGTGACCACTGTGTAAAAAAAAAGAAAAAAAAACTTTTCCTTCTTGTTAACAATTATGACCATTTGGTCTTCTTTCTTGGTTGCGTCCATCCGTTTGTATATTCATGTCTCATAGGATCTTGTGACTTTCATTTTCAAGTATTGCTGCCTGTTTTGTGTTTGCGTTTGTAACATTTGTCTGGATGTTCAAGATGCAATTGTTTGCCTGATTGCCAGTGTACTGCCTTCCCCACTTGATGATATCTATTTTTATATTTTTGTGCTAGTTTTCTGCATTCACTTATTATTATTATTATTATTATTATTATTATTATTATTATTATTATTATTATTATTATTGCTATGGTTATGGTTAGGGGAAGTGATGAGGAGTTTGAAGGATCTAAGGCAAATGAGATCAATGACTCTGAGACAATGGAACCAGTGGAAGGAGCAGATGTATGGAGAGGTGGTGATGAAGATCGAGCTTTGACTTCTGTAGAAAAAGAAGTACTTCAGAAGTGAAGAGAGGTTCTTCTTAGAGACGATATCATAGAGATTCCCAGTATGAAGTGTAGTGATAGGCGGAAGGTGGAAAACGAGGTAAAAAATAGTTCAAGAAGAAATTCACAACATCATCAGCAAGAACAAATCGATTGCGGATTTTAACAGGCTTTTGTATGCAGCCTCATATGTTGTTGCGAATCGTCTTGGCTTAATACAGAAGAAAAAGAGAGAAATGAAGGATAGAAGGCCATACTGGCAGAGGCAGCTTGGAGAAAGTAATCAACGGTGAGGGAAAGACATTGGTAGAATCGAAGAAATAAGAAAAAGAGTTAAACTAGGACAGAAAGCTAAGGATGAGCTTGAAAGAAGATATAGGTTGTCTGGAAAAAGGAGCGATGACCGTTCTAACAATGTTGAAAGAGAAGGTCCACACTGGTGGTATGAAAATTAGGAACTTTGTGGAAAAAGTGTTGCGTTTCGGCAGAACAACCTTTTCCGGAACAATCAGTCTCAACTTATAAAGAATTAAATGGTAGTAAACAGGCGGGAAATAACAACACTCCAAATGCAGATGGTACCAGGAAGTTCTGGAGTGCTATTTGGTTTATCGAAGGGCGACATAATAAGGCTAGCTGGTTGGGAGATGTCAGAGAAAGGCTATCAATAATGCAGCAGATGGAGAATGTCGAGATAACCATTAATGGCGTGAAGGCTGTCATACGAAGAATGACAAATTGGAAGGCACCTGGTCCAGATGAAGTGATGGGCTTCTGATTCAAACAGTTCCAATGCCTTTATTTACCTAGAGCTGTTGCCCTGCAAATGGTCGTAGAGTCGGGAGATGTCCCGGATTGGCTTGTGAAGGGGAGTCCGGCACTGATTTGGAAAGATCCTGCAAAAGGAACAGATGCAAGCAATTAAAGAACAATTACATGTCTGCAACTAATGTGGAAACTGTTAACTAGAATCTTTGCAGAAAAAAACTTATGGACATCTTGTGAGTAATGGTGTTTTCCGTGATGAATAGAAAGGTTGTCGGAAAGGCTCGAGGGGTACCACGGAGTAAGTACTGATTGATAAGACAGTAATGCAGAAGGAAAAGAGGAAGAAGAGGAATCTGGGTGTAGTATGGATCATTTTTTTTTACATGGGGTCACCACTTATCAAGGCCCGAAGGCCACTCAGGGATAAGGGTTATTGCGTGTACATTAATCAATGAGATAGTATTGTAGTAATCATTAGGGGTTTTGATAGAGTGTCTTACTTAAGGGGGCGGTTTGTCAGGAGATTGTTTATGTTGGACTTGAAGACGTCCAAGTAGTCAGGTGGGAAACAGGCAAGTGGCAAAGAGTTCCACTGGCATGCAGTTCTAAGAAAGAAGCTTTGCTCATGGAATCTACGTTTGGATTTAGGCATAGATAAAGAGTGGGGAAAATTATTGACAGTAGTTTCAGCTAGACGGGTGTTTCGCGTTAAAGATTGGCGAGGGGGACGAGCGATTGGAGCTCAGACGAGCACCTGCCATTACAGAAAGGCTTACGACATGGTCCCTCATTCATGGATCCGTGAAACACTATTCATGATGAAGGCTGCTGGGAATATGATAGGGCTTTTGGAGACAATTATCGCTCAATGGAAAGCGGTGCTGACAGTAAACAGAGAGGTGCTGGGGCAGGTTGGCATTAAACGTGGAATATTCCAAGGAGATTCGTTATCGCCAGTTCTTTTTGTAATGATAATGATGCCACTGAGTATCCTCTTGAAGAGAGAGAAACAGGGGTATAACTTTGGATCTGGTGGCAGACGCCTCAACCATCTATTTTTATGGATGATTTGAAGATATTCGGTAGAAATGAAAAGGAAATGGAGAGATTGGTAGAGCTCGTAGGGACATACTCGGAAGACATCGGGATAGAGTTTAGGATTAGTAAATGTGCGGTGCTGGTGATAAAAAGGGGAGTAAAGGTTCATTCGAATGGAATAGTGCTGCCAAATGGAGAAATCATTAAAGAAATAGAAGATACAGGATATAAGTATTTGGGAGTGCTGGAGGGTGTAGGCATCATGAACAGAGAAATGAAGGAAAAAGTCAGGATGGAGTATTTTAGAAGAGTTAAACAAATTGCGAAGTCGAAATTGTATGGGGGAAACCTAATGAAAGCGATGAATGCATGGGCAGTCAGTGTTTCGAGATACAGTGCGGGATTTTTAGACAATGGGTTGTATGCCATGGATATCAAAAAAAGAAAAGTTTTAGCAATGTTTGGTATATTTTACATTTGAAGTAGCGTAGCAAGGCTGTATCAAAAGAGGAAAGACGGTGGGAGAAGATTGAAAGTGTAAAAGATAGTGTGAGAACTGTGATTTCGTTGAAGGAGCATGTGGTTAGAAGTGAGGAATGGATGCTAAAGGTTGTGGCCAATGAAGTGGAGGTATATGAGACCAAGGCTGAGTATGTGAAACCTATGGACAGAGAAAGGGAAGAGGAACGGGTTAGGAAGAAAATGCACGGAAAGTCTTCCAGGATATAGCAGAAGTGGTTGATGAAAGATCATGGCAATGGCTTAGAGCTGGGTATCTGGCTAAGAGTACTGAAGCTTTTGTTTGTGCAGCACAAGAGCAGGCATTAGGAACACGATTGTTCAAAAAAGTAGTTATAAGAGAGGGAGTTGTTGCAGAATGCCGGATCTGTGGTAAGACCTCAGAGTCAATTGCGCACCTTGCAGCAGGGTGTAGTGGATTGGCCCAGAGAGAGTACCGCAAAAGACACGATCGCATGGGACTCCGCATATATTGGGAGGTGTGTAAGAATGTTGGGGTGAAGTGTGCTGGAAAATGGTTTTAGGAGGTGCTTGATGAAGTGAGAACAAGTGAGGATGGCAAGGTAGAGGTATGGTGGGACAAAAGTGTCATAACGACCAAGCAATTGGAACATAATCGTCCAGGTTTGGTTGTCCTTGACAAGGTCTCAAAAAACTGGCAGATTATACACTTTTCAATACCTTGGGACAGGAATGTGAGAGAGAATGAGAATGAGAAGTGGAGCAATTATGCTCCATTGGCCTTAGAGATAAGGCGTATACACGGGGTTAAAATACAAATAATCCCGATGGTAGTAGGTACGCTAGAAGTAGTATCGTTTGGTAGGACAATTGAAAAAACTACGAACCCCGATGTTTTAGGCGATCTTCAGACTTCTGCTATTGTAGGTACCACCAACATCCTTAGGAAACCCCTTGATCATTGAAGTTCCTGGTTCGGAGCTGGGATTGAAGAAAATCCTTTTGAAATGAATTCCACCCCTTTCCAGGAAGGCGTTAAACCAAATCAGATTAATAATAATAATAACAATAATAATAATAATAATAATAATTATTATTATTATTATTATTATTATTATTATTATTATTATTATTATTATTATTATTATTATTCACTAGGAGTTCTGACACAGGCCATCACCAGCGATTGTTCATTAGCAACAACCTGCGGTGTGCCCTGAAAACCTAGTGACAACAATTCTCTCTAGATTTTCAGTGCACTCCAACTCTCTTGATGGTGATTTCTCGTAATCTCAACAGCCGCTTATCATTGATTTCTCCCTGGCAACAGCCATTGTTATTTCTTGAGTTTTAGGGGGCAAAAAGCCTTTCCAAAATCCTAGTTTTCTCCACACTCTTCCATCGGATGTCTTGCTAGTACACTTGCTTCCCAATCCTCCCGAACACTTCATAACTCTTTTGTGTGGCGCCATCTCCTGCAAATGCCACTATTGTTTGAGCGGGGGAAAGGGGCATCGTATTTTGCAGTTTCGGCTTTCTTGGTTTTTCGTTAATGTGTTCAGTTTTGGTTTTAGTTCGATTCAAATTACTGATTAATAGCTAATGATACACTACAGTATTCCCCTCAAGATCCTAGGCTTAACATTCGCAAACAACATCAACTGAAACAAATACATTAAGTTAATTGCTAAAGCTCCCGCGAGGAAGATGAGGTGTCTCTACCGTGCAAGAAAGTGAATCACACCTGAGAGTATCCTATATCTCTACGAAGCCATTATTCGCCCATGCATGGGGTATTGTAGTAACATCTTGGCTGCTGCATCTGCCACTAGTCTCGCTCCTAAACTGGATTTAAAAAAAAAAAAGAATGGCCAACCTAATAGGTTTCACACTGTCGGCCAAACTCCAACTTCTGTTCCATCACCGAAACGTTACACTCCTGTGCATGTATTACACGTATTTAATGGAAAGTCCTCGGACAAACTCAAAGCACTTGAATCCCATCCCGTAAATGCCACCGACAAACTCGACAAACAGAAAAATTCCACCCTTAGACTGTAGAAATCCCTATACGCCGGAAATTCTTCTACTTAAGTAGCTTCCTCCCTCGAACTGCTAGACTTTGGAATTTTCTCCTAGACCCATGCTTCCCTGACTGTACTGGAATTCAGAAGTTCAGGTGTAACGTGAAGAGATATCTCACTGCCCAACTCTCTATAGTAGTATCCCTGCAAATCTGGTCCCAAATAGTAGCCCCTTACAGTTAGTGACACAGTGCCTTGTTTGGGGTGAATAAAGTGTTCATAGTGTATGTTGTTTCCATATTCTAGGGTTTTCCTTGGGATTTCAGAAGTTTTCATTGTTGCTAAATGTTGTATCTTATCAGTCATTCCGCCGATTCCAATTTCTCTCTTTATTTTTAGAATATTTTCGTGATAATTTTTACTGCTTCCACGATTATTAGTGTCATCTTGACTTCTGCCGCTTATTATAAATGGAATTATAATCATGTATTAAACATCGTATATATATATTTATATATATATATATGTATATATATATATATATATATATATATATATATATATATATATATATAGTCTAGAGATGGGGGTGCTCAGCTTTGCTTAAGCATAAAATACGCTTAAATATGATATTTTAATTTGTCCAGATTCCGTATATATTATTATAGAGCCGTGATTACTAAAAGTAAAAAAAATATATATATTTAGGTGCCTTCAGCTAGAATCGAAACTTAAACTGTAACATTCGAAGCTGGTGACATTTCCACTTTAGCGAAAATTGATGAATATACCAAATGTTTAACGATTTTTTCGATTTTGATTCATTTTTGACCCCTTGAAAACAATTTTAACCGGCTAAAAATAAAAATAAAAAACAGACCGTTAAAAATTCAATAATTTGAGGCACTTGGTGCGCCTCTGCGACATTTAGTTTCGGAAGACAAGCAGATAGACAGACAGATAGACCGACAAACAGACAGACATAACCGTTTATATATTAGATAATATACAACACAATCACGTCGACATGCCAGATCACCGAAGTTAAGCAACATTAAAACTGGCCAGTACCAGATGGGTGACCATTTGGGAAAGCTAGGTGCGCCGAATCGTAGAAATTTCCAGAGGTCACATTAATTTATTGGGAGAGATGCACCCCCAGTCTTCTTTAAGACATACATCTAGGAGAGGAAAACTCTGTTGTAAAACACTGCGGTCTACTGTATACTCTGTATTTTGTCAGTCATCTGTACCGACAAAGGTTAGCAGTAATAACAAAAAATGTGATTTGCTCTACACAAAGTTTTCACTACTATAAACAAATCATCTGTGTGGAGTTCCGAGCACCACATTAATCGAGAATCAGCAAAATTGGAACTTTTTATAAAATTGGTGCTTATCTACCGATGCCAAAAACGATTCCATTTAATTATCTTTTTTGTCTGATTTTGGTTTATGGAAAATCTTCCACTGCTGGTAGTAATAATAAAATAATGTATATTTATTGGTTTAAACATCCAGTAAAACTGGAATCTATAGATCACCCCCTTGCAAGTGTGTTTTTACATTTTAGAAAATATATGTACATGAAAAGTTGTGTTTTTACAGTAGTCGGGACAAAATAACGATTTTATAGTTAAATATTTAGAGATTTATAAAGAATCGGAATTGGTAATTGTATTGGAATCGGGGAAGCATATTGGAATCGTCCCACCACTGTTATTTACTTACTTCACGTTATTTTACAATTAACACAAAATTTGAGTAGATTTGGTTAAATAAGGTAAACCAAAAAATGGCGGAAGCTCATACGTTGAAATCGACGGGAGGTCCACTATTATAATGCTATATAATGTTAAGATATATATTAGTCCCGTCTTCTAGAATAGTAATGTTACTGTTATGAGAAGCATAAAAACGATGTTGTTTTTTATATTTAATATTTTATTTGTCGATATTTCAAACACTCTTCCGCTCTTGATCACAAAGTGCACAGAAATGACAATTAAAGACGTTGAAAGAGCTGGACATTTTGTTTTTGGCTGCGTTCATTCCTTGCAAAAATGTTTGGAAAAGTTCACGTGATTTTTGTAACCGTTTGAGAAAAAATAGGGTACTTTTTATTTAATTATTTAAAAACAAAAATTAACGTATTAGCGTTCGTTTTAACCGGCAACAAACATCAAAAAGCAACTGATTTCAATATGTGCAATAAATGGTTAGAAACTGAAAGGAAATGTGTTGAACGGAAAAATTGTACTATTTTTCAATGCATTCCCTTTATAATGGGTTGAAATGTTTGTGATATGAAAAAACGTTTTTTTGTTTGTTTGTTTTTTCAGAACCAAAATAAAATAGCCGTTGTCATTCAAAATATTTTAGCATCTCTCCTTCTCAAAACAACTAATAGTTTTTTTCTTTTAGTTTTTAAAATATAGGATGTCATTATGACATTAGAAGACATTTCCTGTTCTCTTTTCGAATATATATAATTATTGGATTTCGAAATGTAAAGTATATATATGAAAGGAAATGAGTGTTTCCTTGCCATTATTTATTGTTTAATTTTTATTTTACATTAATATATTTATTATGTATGCGTGTATTGCGTATCTATATAAGTCTTATACAGTACTTTCTCATTAGCTATGCCTTCTCGTCTCCGTACATATGTAATATATATATATATATATATATATATATATATATATATATATATATATATATATATATATATAAACACTAACCGCGCATAATATATAATATCATGCGCGGTTTGTTTTTATATTTTTTTATATTTTTTTTACATATCCAACATTTTTCACTTGTTTTCCTTGGCCATTTATGACTATAATAAATTGCGGTTTCACTTCATGCCATAACAAGCAAACTCTATCATTGCTACAAATATAATTTGTTGATTTCTTTCTGTCCTCTGATGAGAAGAATAGCAAGAAAAGTATTCTTTGAAACTCTGTGGAATAAGAACTTTGTAAATTGTTTTTTAGAGTATTCAGTCGAACAATAAATTTTGATTTTAAAGTTCAACTTACTGTTTTAATTTTCTTTCTCATATATATATGTATATATATGTATATATATATGTATATATATATATATATATATATATATATATATAATCTAAAAATTCAAAGATATAACAAAAAGATGGAACTAAATCACTTTTTAGTAGTTTTTTTTCTCTTTAAATTTTCCTCTTATACGTGTTTCTTCAATCATCGTAGAAGCCGAGTGTTCAGGCTCTGTTAACAAGGCCAGGCACACAGTCCTCTGGGGTCAGGAAGGTGTATTGATGACAATTCCTGGCAAATAGTACTACATTTACAGCAGCCTGTTATGTTTTGACTTTTGGGAAACTTAAGATAAGCTCTTAAAATCAGTAAAGTTCTTCCTCCAGCTCTCCTACTCCCCTTGCTTTGCACCCTTTGACTTTCGCCTTTCTTTCTAGCCGTGAAGTTGTTTTTAAAATGAAAACGGTTCCCCTGCTCATGCAACCTTGATTTCTGAAATCACGTCGTGGTTGGAAGATCTTAGGATTTTTTAATAAAAATCGCCTCCAGAGTTGTATTAAACGATGGGATGCGTCACTATCAATCGTAGCTATGTAGAGAAAGACTAATAACTGGGCCAAGTTTCGTTGTTCTACTGCTATGGAAAGTGGGTTGGGAACATTACTTATTGAACAACCTTTGTATTGTGTTGATAATTTAATCTAATGTACAATATTAATGTAAAGAATTACATAAAAACGCTGACAAACGATTGAGAACCCAAATGATAAACTTTGTGAATGAATCATGATCCTCTAAAAACAAAACAGCAAACGTTTTTATAATGGCTACTTTGAAATTCATGCATTTTGTGTATACAGCATAATCACCGTGACACATCGGTTCTCGTTAGATCACCGAAGTTAAGCAGCGTTGAGTGCTGGTCATTACTAAAGTGGGTGACCAATTTGGGAATTCCAGGCGTTGAATGTAGGAGGACCTCCCTGCAAGAGTTACAAAACCCTAACGTCGTGATTTCCCCTAACGGGGATATACATGCGACTGAAGATCGCGTATGAATTTCATACTCCCATGGAACTTCCTCCTTTTGAGGAACTTGGTTATACCCGAATATAGTTAGTGCCGTTACACAAATTTTGTGTATAAGTTTTTCAAATCCGGTCTTTGTATTCTGTTAGAGCGCATGGAAAGTTATGATTGGGATTCGACCGGCTTCCTGCGTCTGTTCTAATGTTAACAGGATTCGGAGAATTATGGTGTTGAAAATGGAAGAAGAATTTTTTTAAGACTAGGAGTCGAGTCGAGTTGAAAAACTTAAACATATGTAAGTTCTTAAAATTCTAGAATATCTTCTCCAGCCTCAATGCCATAGACAATGAAATTATTCTTTAATCCAAGGGTTTTTTTATTTCGAAGTCAACATTTTATAACTGTTCATTTCTTTCCAAAGAATGTGCGGATGATATTCGACAAGGCTTTCTTATGCCAAACACTAATATCTCTCCTGAATGTTCCCAAAGAACACTTAGTTCAGGATAAAGTAGAATTTTTTAAATGGCCAATTTTTACTGGAAAAAACAACCTTTTGTCATCAATCTGCACTATAGTGTGGTTTCCATCATACATTTATAAATTAACTTCATTTTGATGGGTGAAGATGTCACTAAAACAAACAAGGTTTGCAAAACATCATTTTTAAGAGAGTCATCCAGTCGATGATGATTTTATAGAGAAAGATTTAAATTTAAATTTTTGCTCAAGAACGCTTGCTAAAATAATTCCTTGAGAAATCCAACCAATACTAGAATAGAACAACAAAATTATTAATGCTATCCCGTCTCTTTGTAAGCATAATGATAGAACAGCTCTTGATGGATCACCAATCTGATCAGTACGAGATGGGTGATCCTACTAAGCACTGTATGTAATCTCCCCTTAACGGTATATATAAGCACCTAATGTGTATTTGATATTTCGTAGAAACTTCCTCTTACCGTAAAAATGTTTCTTTTACTCTTTTTCATCCCCCAAAGGCATACTGTTTCTTGGAATATAATAGGCTACTATTTGGGATCGTGTTTGGCAGGGGGTTGTGAGGAGTTGAGGAGCGAGATTCACATTATATTTAAACTTCTTCAAATTTGTACAGTCTTGAAAGCGGTAAATAGAGGGGGGTATTCCAATGGCTAGTAATCCGAATAGGGAAAACCATTAGAGTGGAAGGTTTTCCAGCATTAAGGGACCTCAACATGCAAAGGGTGGAATTTTGCTACTGGCCGGGTTTTATCGCACCTCCTCATATTATTTTATGGAAGATGAGTAAATTACCCTGATCATATCAGAGTTCACGATTAGCATAGCATTGTTTAGAACCTCGTTACGTAACGCTGTAACGTGGCCATTACGCTCGAACCGTGTCGTTACAGTTCAAACCTCTCTCGGACGTCCACGTCGTCCGGCAACGTTGAAAAGGAACAAAGAATGTTTTTTTTAATCCGGGTTAGCGTCTTTTTTCTTTTTTTTTTTTAACAAAATCATTTATTACGTTACTCTCCAGTCTCGATACCACCTTAAAAATCTCTTGCTTCTACTCTACTACGCATCGGTCGTAGACAACCATTTCTCGAACGTCCAGCTTTTTCGACCGCACTTTTGTTTCTCTCTTTATGTTACACGTCCACCTTCAGTGCGACTTTTTTTCTCCCACCACGTAGTGTCCTTTTCCCCCCTTTTCTTGAGACGCAAGCCCGAGCACATTTGCCAATTTGCATACGCGTTCAAACACTGCTCCTGCTGCTAATACAATGGTTTGCCTCCATTTCTCGGATGCTGCTGATGATGTTTTCATACGCGTTACTATGCCCTCTGTTACAACGCGTGAAGATGACGAAAATCAATGTTTTCTTAGTAGAGCACTGAATTGCTTTCATATCATAGTTCTTATTTTTACTGCAAGAAAACGCATTCGATTTCCCATCGTTGGTAGATTTCAAGCAGTGGAAATAACAAGTTTCTTACAATGCAAATCATATTTCTTGCAGAAAAGTTAACATCACATAAAATACGTCTTCCCACGTTGTGATAGTTTACAAGGTATTGCAGAAATGAACCCCCCTCTCAATCTCTAATATACACAATTTCTGAAAGTTACATGACTTTGTAATGAAATCTGGAAAACACAACCATCTCTTTTCCTACCTCACAAAATATCTCCATCACTAGACGTCCTAAACAAGATCATACGACCTTATACTACTGAAATTACCTACATGTAAGAACTAATAATTGGACGGTTCCAATGTTTTCTCGATTCCGATAAAATTTGCGATACAGTTATTGATTCAGATTCTTTAAAATATCTTAATATAGAGTTTTTAGCAGAATAGGATGACCGAAAAACTCTGAAATATGTGCATATATTTTTTGCAAATATACACATACACATGTGAGGATGATTCATAAATTTTAGTTTATTGGTAATTTCAAATTAATATTTATTATTTCATTATTAATATGAATCATGGAACATTGTAACAAGACTGTTGCACTTTAACCGTGTCGTTACATTACAACAACTCAGACACCCACGTTGTCTGTTGCAAATTGCAAAGGAAGAAAAACTAAATAAATCTGACTCCGCATTTTTTTTTTTTCAAATTGCAAATGAAATGTACTTAGTCGTGGTTCTTCCAAAACAGCGCATTTCATTATTTTTCCAAACTCTCCTCGCACACACATGTGCTTTAAAAATATTTTCTCCTCCGACCTCACGTTGGCCATAGCCTTCATTTTAACACGTTCATCTTGCCCGGTTTTTGTTTTCCTTCGATCGCGCGATGTCTCTTTTTCTTTTTCTTGTGACGCAAGCCCGCGTACATTTGCTAATTTTCATACGTGCTCAAACATCTGCTGCTGCTAATACCTTCGCTAGCCAGCTATCATTCGACTGCTGCTGATCTTTTCACACATGCTCTTACAAAATTACGTTTAAATCCAAATAAAAGAATTACAGTATACGTTTCTAGCATCGAAAAATAGGCACTTTTTCCAATTCCGATACTTTGAAAAATTCCGTTTTTTTATTCACGATTTCGATTAATCGTCCCAACACTAATATGATTGTAACTTTTCATTATATTAAGAGGCCTAACAGGTTCGATATACCGTTAAAAACCAATCAACAAACCAATCTAAAATATCTCTTTTGTACCATACAAAAAAAGTCAATTTAGGGCCATTCATAACAGGCGTTACTGCCTGCCCACGAAGCCTTCCCGCTGCTGATTCGACAGTCACATACACCTATCGTACATAAGAGTTACCTGTAGTACAAGCGGAACTGGAAGGGTATGGGGTGTTTTATGACCGTTTTTATCACAAGGTGCCCAGCTGAATAGTAAACTTGTCCGTCTGCAGTAAATCAGTTGCGTTTGACATTATTAAAATATGAGAAGCTGTGAATTATTAAAACATATATCTGTAAGACACCCAATTGCTCTCGGAAATAACCTCGCGACTCTCAGCTGGGTCGAGACACATGGGGGTGGAAATCGTCGATGGAAATATTTTGTTACACCCCGCACCACTAAATATTGAAAACGTTTTCACTTATTTCACACAGACGGACATATATATAGAATAGAAAATGAAAGATGAGGAATAAAAGTTACATCCAACATTATTACGTCATCAGAACAATAAGGAAAAATTACAGGGAAATTTAAGAAAATAATGTTTGCCCGCCTTGAAGTGTTGAGCTTCTTTTTTTTTTAATCATGATAAAGTTTGCTTTGTAAAATATTTACTCTTCGATAACATAATTATTATTATTATTATTATTATTATTATTATTATTATTATTATTATTATTATTATATATATATATATATATATATATATATATATATATATATATATCGGTAGAACTGCTGATTATCAACGCGATGGTTCTGGGTTCAATCTTCGACTTTGGAGATGTGCTAGTCTAGCGGTACTTATGAGTTGTGATACAACGGAACACGACTCTATGTCGATGACTACACACACATATATATATATATATATATATATATATATATATATATATAATGTGTGTGTGTGTGCGTGTGTGTGTGTGTACAGGGTGTCCACAAAGTCTGGCTGCATAATCTACACAGTGCCCACAAAGTCTGGCTACATAATCTACACGGTGTCCACAAAATCTGGCTACATAATCTACACGGTGTCCAGAAAGTCTGGCTACATAATCTACACGGTGCCCACAAAGTCTGGCTACATAATCTACACGGTGCCCACAAAGTCTGGCTACATAATCTACACGTTGCGCACAAAAGTCTGGCTACATAATCTACACGGTGCCCACAAAGTCTGGCTACATAATCTACACGGTGCCCACGAAGTCTGGCTACATAATCTACACGGTGCCCACAAAGTCTGGCTACATAATCTACACGGTGTCCACAAAGTCTGGCTACATAATCTACACGGTGCCCACAAAGCCTGACTACATAAGCTACAGGGTGTCCACAAAGTCTGGCTACATAATGTAGCCATTCAAGTCAATCTCCAGATCAGTCAAGTTGTTTTTGAAGGATTCCAGTCATTTTTTAAGCATTCAAGTCATTCTTAAGGTCATTCAATTCATCCTTAAGTTCATTAAAGTCATTCTAAGTCATTTACTTTTTATTTATTTAAGTCATTTCATCCCATTTTCGGTCATTTTAGTTTATCTTTAAGAATTTCATGTCAATCCTACATTTACGCATTCATTCATTACATGAGAGCACGCGACTAATGGCTATCGGCCTTGTATACATTACACACCTACTAGGTCCTGTAAATAAGTTTTCAGATTTTGTTGTATGAGCACTTTTATTGGTAGTACCCACATGTAACTCTAGTCCCTTTCGAAGTAATCTCCCTCGATTCCAATGCACGTGTTGCAAAAACTTCTGGAAAGCCCATGAAAGTTCACTTATGTGACCCTCGTCACATCCTCTTTCATTTTTTCAGTTGTCTCATATCTACAGCTTCTAATAGTTACCTCGAGCTTAAGGAACAACCAAAAGTCACAGGGAACAAGTTCTGGACAATAAGGAGAGTGAGAAACTGTCTAGATTCCCATCTCCGTCATTAGAACGTCTTTCTTTCTGATCTTTTCTGGGCACCGTTGGGAAAACTTCGCAACAAATCTCCTGCATCTTCAGTTCTTCACGAATAATTGTGCGTACAGTTCCCACACTGACATCAAACTGTGCACTTATTGCCTTGAAAGACACAAGATAGTCATTATCCGCGAAATTCTGTATTTGGATAATCAACTCTAGCGTACCGAACTCATTATTCCTCCCACATCTCTCATCATCCTGCACAGACTACATGCTTTCCTTAAATCTCTTATGCCACTCAGAAAGTCATGCTTCATTCATGCAAGATGGCCCAAAAGTAGATTGAAGCATTTCATACGTTTCTCTGGTATTTTTCTACGTTTAAAACCGAATTTTATTGCATATCGTTCTTGTAAAGTATCTTCACGTCCAGATCGCATTTTTAAAATTCGCCATCTGTGACAATTAGGCTTTAGTAGGGTGTATTCAAATTCCTGCTGTAGCTGTTCATTTCAACCTAAAATCATAAAAATTGATTAGTTATCTAATAAG
This sequence comes from Euprymna scolopes, assembly GCF_053919585.1. Classification (NCBI taxonomy): domain Eukaryota; kingdom Metazoa; phylum Mollusca; class Cephalopoda; order Sepiida; family Sepiolidae; genus Euprymna; species Euprymna scolopes. The sequence goes on along the minus strand of NC_136499.1, from coordinate 12,469,539 downwards.
ATGTACATCAATAAGAGACTGAATTTTCAATTATCTGCGACAATTTTAAATGCCTGTACAAGAAAAAAGTATGGAGACATATTGATGGTACCTCGTATGAGAATGTAGAATAAACAACTTAAATAAATTTCTAATCTATCACACACCGAGGTTTTACAACCAATTTTTTCCCAATATTGTCTAACTAACAGGATTCTTGTACCGGCGTTGCCCGGTGGAAGTATGCCCCCCACCCAACCTGTAAAAAAAACAATTAAACTACGGTTATTAGTGGGAGCCACTTATGCTAATTAAAATAGCAGATGCTGGCGCCCGTTGTCAAAACAAATGTACCGTAGCGAAGTACCGACATGTTTCATGTGAATATTTATATATTGAAGTGTTTAGCTTCCAAATAATAGTGTCTTTTATAATATGATTTGTTCCAAAAAGAAAAAAAAACGGAATGTTATCAAAAGAAATATGTCGCAGAAATAAGCCTGTTGGCAAAAACTAAGTTCGTTTTATTTCGTTCAATAAACTTCCGTATTTTTTTGGCATAAGTTTTAAAAGCGCAACTGTTTGGGGACTTACATCTTAAATTTAGTCACGAGTTAACATGTTTAATACAGCCATATTAAACTTCCGTATTTTTTTTTCTTTATCGGTAGAATAATTAAAAACGCAAATATTTGGGAGCTAACCTCTTCAATTTAGACACGAGCCAACATTTTGAACATAGCCATATTCTGTATATAGCATTAATAAAGGTAATGTTCAAGGTTCAAAAAATTTAATTAGTTGTTTCTCTCCGCCTTTAACATTCATCCTAATTTAGCAATATTTATACGTTTTCTCTTAATCCGTCAAAGAATAACATATGTTAAAATTGTCGCTGACAAATAGTCTTGCCGTAAGTCAATCAACGCGCACGCGTGCGTTGTGTAGCTGGCCGTAGAAACGCATAAGGTTTTTGAGGCGATAAGTGTACACGCGGTATTCAGTATCATAACACCGGAAAACATAAAATGTCGTCGAATTAAACGGAAAAAAAATGAACAAATACACTTCCGTATTTTATCAATTGTTTTTATTTTTTGTTGTCTTTGTTTTTTGTTTATTTTTAGGAACAATCTTAATACAAAAGACGCAAATATTTGGTAGCTAAACTCTTCATTATATATATATATGTGTGTATATATATATACATATATATATATATATATATATATATATATATATATATATATATATATATATATATATAATCGAGATAAGACACTGATTAGAAATCAGATGAGAGATCCTGATAGATATTACTTGAAGTAATACTTTCAGGGCAATCCTAGCCAAAAAGGAGAAGCTCAATATTTAAGCATAGAGCAATATATAAGTTTAGTGGTTATATTTAAATTCTGAAAAAACAACATGTAGACACATATATTCGAAATAAGAATTTATTGTTTGACAAAAGGAATATATAGAAGGGGTTGTGTTAATTTCCTTAATCCATGGATTTTCAATAAATCAATCAGAGGAAATGAAATGCGGTTAGCAAAATGTTCAATTCATTTCCTCTGATGATATGAGCCTTTATTGAAAATCCAAATATTAATAATTTTTTTTTTTTTTTTTTACCGGAAAATCTTTATATAAAAGACGCAAAACTATTGGAGCTACACTTTTCAATGTATAAATACACATGAAATGCTACGGTTTGAAACATCACCAATATACATGTAGTGTGTATAATGGTAAAAAGAACTTGAGAAACTCTAATTTTGTTGATGTTTTAACGAAGACGTCGTCGTCGTCGTCGTCGTTTCGACGTCGACAACGACAAAGGAGAATTTTATAGCGGATAACGTGTTTTAAACTTTGTATAAGAAAACGAGTAAACGTGTTATTTAACGTTCGTTTAATGATTTTCTCCCCCTTGTAATTTTCGATCTTACATGTTTGAAATGACCTATGCAATAAATGAACTTGACGTCGGGCGTAATAATATGTATGTTACTGACGCCACATTTTAATGTTAGTAAATGTTCTTTTATAAAGCGAAGAATGCATTCCGGAATATGAGAATTTTTAGAGCTCAGCCAATCAGAATTGACACACTTTGGCGAGAAAGTCTTTATTATTTCTGAATCGAAAATGGGAAAAATTATGTTAGTTCTATGTATCTAATTGCCAGTTACCGTCGGTGTACTCACAGAATTAGTACATGTAGAATTCGTCTCCGGTGACAACTGATAGCAGATAGACAACTCTAAATATTTAGAGAGAAAAATAGGGACTCCTTCTTCTAGAGATGTTGCGATTGTGATAGTGTTGCTCGTAGGGTTCAACGTAGCATTTTATTATAACGACTGAATGTGTCTAAAGTGTTGTTTGAAAGCTACATGAAATAGTGTCTTATAGCCTAGATGTATTGAATCTTTATGTGGCATCTCTTGTATCAAAGCTTCGATATTTTGGTTCAGAGGGGAATTTCTGCAGCCATTTTTTATATAGGAGATGATACAAGAATCTTCTATACAAGTAACTAGATTCTAAAAACTGAAAAGATTAACGTTTTCCATTTTTGAGAGAAGGATTGGTTAATCTGTATTACGGACCTATAGCACAGTGGTTAGAGTACTTCAATTGTAAAAGTTACCGCGCTCCACACTTTTACGACCGGGACATTTTTATTGATGGCAAAAGTGCATTGGGAATGGTGATGACTATATAAAAAAAAAAAATCCTGGCACACCCACACCCCATATATATATAATATGTATATATATGTTTTATTTTTATTACTCTATCAGTCTGTTAAGTTACATTATTGTTTCATCCCATAATAACGAACATTTCTGTAAAAGTCCGAGGAAGCTACAGACGGCCAAAAAAAAAACGGCCGAGTAGCTGAAACAATAATGTAACTTAACAGAAAGATACAGTAATAAAAAAATAAAACGCATATTTGCTCTACAACAGTATTGAGCACTTTCTTCAGTTTTTATTAATTACCATTTCTACCATATATATATATATATATATATATATATATATATGCTGATTTCTTTCTGTCCTCTGATGAGAAGAATAACAAGAATAGCATTCTTTGAAACTCCACGGAATAAGAACTTTGTAAATTGTTATTTGGAGGATTCAGTCGAATAATAAATTTTGATTGTAAAGTTCAACTTATATATATATATATATATATATATATATATATATATATATATATATATATATATATATATATATTAAATGTTAATTTTAATCTACTTTTATTCTCCGCGTGTTAATACCTGTTTTTATTTATTGATAAGTCAAAAAGAAAATACGAAATACATCTTGTCGTCTGCCTTCCAGACATAATCTAAGACAATTGAATTCTCGCCACCAGCAAACGTCAGCAAATTTACGACCTTTTTTTTTTACGACGTTTAGATTTTATAAGAGACAGACGAGCACAAATAAACAAAACTATATTGGACACAACAAACACACGCGTTCCATCACAACAAAATAAACGAATACTAGAATTACATAAACACTTTGATAAAATAAATAGATACATTCCGCATATGGAGACATAATGGTACTACTACTACTACCACAAATGCCACCGCTAAAACTACTACACCTACTACTACTATTATTACTACTACTACAGCTACTAATACTATCACTACTACAATACTTCCGCTACAACTGCTATAACTACTACTACTATTATTACTACTACTAAAGACTAGTGTTGTTTTGTTTACTGCGTTTTTTTTTTTTTGTCGTAAGCAATGCATATTACCAACTGAAGTGACTACTGTGAAAGGGGCAAGATTTCATAAGAAGGCAAAAAGGTTAACATTTACGGATATGGTCCCGACAACTCGCCTCGTTCTGGGTTCGGGGAGAAACCGTCTGACGTAAGCGGTGTCGAGGCAGAAAATTACCCCTTCAATAAAGTGCCGAGTTTTTAACTTAAATTAGAATTTTTGATAATTCAACAGTTCAAATAGTTAGAATATAAAAAAATAAACAGTTCAAATAATTAGAATTTTTGATAATTCAGCAGTTCAAATAATTATAATAAAAAAATAAACAGTTCAAATAATTAGAATTTTTTATAATTCAACAGTTCAAATAATTAGAATATAAAAAGTAAACAGTTCAAATAATTAGAATTTTTGATAATTCAACAGTTCAAATAATTAGAATTTTTGATAATTCAACAATTCAAATAATTAGAATATTAAAAGTAAACAGTTCAAATAATTAGAATTTTTGATAATTCAACAGTTCAAATAATTAGAATAAAAAAGTAAACAGTTCAAATAAATAGAAATTTTGATAATTCAACAGTTCAAATAATTAGAATAAAAAAATAAACAGTTCAAATAATTAGAATATAAAAAGTAAACAGTTCAAATAATTAGAATTTTTGATAATTCCACAGTTCAAATAATTAGAATAAAAAAATAAACATTTCAAATAATTAGAATAAAAAAATAAACAGTTCAAATAATTAGAATTTTTGATAATTCCACAGTTCAAATAATTAGAATAAAAAAATAAACAGTTCAAATAATTAGAATTTTTGATAATTCCACAGTTCAAATAATTAGAATAAAAAAGTAAACATTTCAAATAATTAGAATAAAAAAATAAACAGTTCAAATAATTAGAATTTTTGATAATTCCACAGTTCAAATAATTAGAATAAAAAATAAACATTTCAAATAATTAGAATTTTTGATAATTCCACAGTTCAAATAATTAGAATAAAAAAGTAAACATTTCAAATAATTAGAATAAAAAAGTAAACAGTTCAAATAATTAGAATTTTTGATAATTCAGCAGTTCAAATAATTATAACAAAAAAATAAGCAGTTCAAATAATTAGAATTTTTGATAATTCAACATTTCAAATAATTAGAATAAAAAAATAAACAGTTCAAATAATTAGAATTTTGATAATTCAACAGTTCAAATAATTGGAATTTTACAAATAAACATTTCAAATAATTGGAATCTTACAAAAATAAACAGTTCAAATAAATGCTTGCTAAATCCATGCTAAAGGGGTTTTAAGATTAGAGTAATTTTCTGCCTCAACACCGCTTACGTCAGACGGCTTCTCCCCGAACTCAGAAGGAGGCGGGACGTCGGGACCATATCCGTAAATGTTAACCGGCAAAAAAATTACATTTGTACTTTTGCCAGGAAACAGGAAGAGAAGTATGAAGATAATTACTCCTAGGAGTAAGCAGCATTTAGAATATAACATATTTTTCCGCATCTCGGAACTGTACAATGAAAGCATGTTTCATCCTTTCGGGAATCATCAGTGAAGAGTGTCACAATTAACACCAGTCGATAGATTCAAACCCGGCGACAACATCCATGTCCTGCTTCATTAGTAAGGACCTAATCCATTCGGCTGTCGTTAATTGAGAGAAACCCTGTTGAAATTTAAACGTTTATTCCTTTGTTTTTAATATTTTTTAGACATTGAAAATGGGCCACAATTAAGTCTGGTCTTGGACGTACCTGGCTTTTATATAGGTAGAGAATTGCATCAGCAGTGAGATATCTATTGGATCGATAGAAGGATCCCACCATTTTCCCAGTGACCTTGGCATCAGATTTGATGTGCGTGTTCCATTCTATATCAGGAGTAAAGGTCAAGCCCAGACGCTTGTCAAAACATGAAGCCTCCCCAAGACAATAGCTATTTATTTCAATTGATACCAGATGGGAATTAGAGTGGTGATGATTTAAAGACAAAGCTTGGTTTTAAGTGCATTTACACCCTTCTTTCGTTTTGGTCGTGGCTATGGTTAATTGACAGTTGATTATGGTAACATTTATGCTCATTGTGCAATACGAATTCCTATTAATCCCTGAGTATGAACGGATGCCATAATTATTAGTTTGCTGCACTCTATTATAAAAAAACTTCCATACAAAATTAACATATAAATTACGAGTATTTGAACGTCTATGAATGAAAAGGTGCTGTGATTTTATTGAAACTTTTTTTAATGATTAGTGATTAAAACCTTGTTTATTTATATACAAGCATCGAGCTATCACAGTGAAAAGGTTAGTTTATATAAAGAATAGAAAATACATTCATTTAAGACATTTCTCTCCTTTTCAATCTGTCTGTCTGCTTCTTTCCCTCTCTCTCTCTCCCTCTCTGAATATATATATATATATATATATATATATATATATATATATATATATTAATAATATAGTAAATGAAAATGTCAGCCCCTAAAAAACTTCTTTCTTATCGTTTAGCACTTTGAGTTGTAATAAAGTCGGTCAACTTAGCTCATACGCGCAGATCGTCATATAATGATTAGATCACTCTGACTGACGCTGAAATCATTTAATAAGAATAAATGTTAATTTCAACTATCTCTCTCGCGTGTTGTGGTAACCTAGTGGTTCGGGTCCTTGCTAATGAAGCCAGACATGACTTCTGTTGCCGGGGTTCGAGTCTCCCGACTGGCGTTAATCCTGACACCCTGCACTGATGATCCCCGAAAGGATGAAACACTAGTGACTGTAGGTATTTAATAATTATTATAGTAAATAATATATATATATATATATATATATATATATATATATATATATATATATATATACTAGCAGTTCAGGCTGACTTTGCTCGGGCCCTATGTACCGTTCATAACTTGCCCTACGTGTGAATATACTTTATGTAAGATTTCAAATGTTCAGACCAAAATTCGTCTGAGTAATTTCATAAAGACCTCAGAGGTATTTCTTTTTAATTTGAACCCTTAATATTCATTATTTTGGTCCCAAATCAAAATACACAATTTTAATCATGTCCAAGTTACCTACATCTAAAATTTCAATTCTTTAGACCCAAAATTGTCAGAGGAATTTGGTAGAATCTCCAAACGTCTATTCTTTCGACTTTGACCTATTGGCAACCACATTTTCGCTCAAAAACTGAATAAAATGCTTGTCTGAATACCCGTCATGTATAAATCTCAAATGTTTAGATCCAAAATTGGCTGAGTAGTTTGCTAGAAATCGCAAAGTTCAAAACTTTTTAACTTTGACCCCTTAGCAGCTCAAGTTTACGACCCAAACCTATTAAAAAGCTTGTCCTATCTCTGAATACTCTTTATGTAAAATTTCAAATTTGAGTATTTTGTAGAGACCGCAGAGGTCAGATTTCTGAAACTTTGACCCCAATTTTGACCCCTTAACATTTATTTTTTTGAGCTCAAATCGAATTATAAAGTTTGATCAACGTCCAAGTAACCGACATTTAAAATTTCAAGAGTTTAGACCCAAAATTGGCGGAGGAGTTTGCTAGAGTTGTCTAAGGTAACATTTTTTACCTTAGACCTTTTGGCAGACAAATTTCTGACCGAAATCCAATCAAAAAGATTTCCCCAAATGTCAATACTCCTTATGTCCAATCTTGAGTCTCAAGACCGAAAATGGACAGTTATTTGGTTTGGGAAATGTACACGGACACACACAACGACAGACATTTTCACTTTTATATATATATATATATATATATATATATATATATATATATATATATATATATACTAGCAGTTTCGCCAGGCTTTACTCTGGCCCTATGTACTGTTCATAACGTTATGTGCTTACGTATATATTAAAAAGTGTGAATATGTACGGTAATGCCTTTCTATATAATAGACTTCCTTAACTACCATAGAGAAAAGTTGGTAGAGACCGTAGACGTCTTTTTTTAAGTTGACCCCAATTTTGACCTCTTATCACTTATTGTTTGGGGCTCAAATTAAATTAAAATGTTTGACCCATGTACAAGTAACCTACATCTAAAATCTCAAGTGTTTAGACCCAAAATTGGCTGAATAGTTTGCTAGAGACTGCAAATGTCAAATCGTTTTAACTTTGACCACTTGGCAGCCAACTTCTCGGTCAAAAATCGATTAAAAAGCTTGCCCTATGTCTGAATACACTTTATATAAAAATTCGAATGGTTAGACCAAAAATTCGCTGAGTAATTTGATAGAGACCGCAGAGGTCAATTGTTTTTAACTTTGACCCCAATTTTGACCCGCCAATTTTGGGTCTAAACACTTGAAATTTTAGATGTAGCTTACTTGGGCATGAGTCAAACTTATGGAAAAGTGAACTTGTCTCTGTGTGTATTGGTATGTATGCGTACATTTCCCTACCAAACTACTCTGTCAATTTTCAGTCTAGACACTCGAGATTTTGCATAAAGGATATTGAGATTTGGTCGAGAAAAGTAAAGATAAAGCTGACGTAGTGATGCAAAACAAGAAAGATTAACCAAATTCAAAACAAGAAAGATTAACCAAATTCAAGAGCGATACGGATTATTGCAATTTAATGGACGGTTAGAATCTTAAAAATATATTTCGGTTGAGACGTATGAGAAAATGGGTGAATGTTTGGCATCCTGTGGGATGCTACATCCCCAGCCAAAAAAAAAAATAATGATGAGAAAATTGAAAAAAATGAAAGAAGATTGGAATAACGCAGAGAGGACTGACATCTTCTGGGGTGTTATTACCGATAAAATATCCTATGCTTTCTTTCTAGTGAGAATGCGTTTAATATATATATATATATATATATATATATATATATATATATATATATATATATATATATATATATATATAGTAAGTTTGGAAAATCTATGTGGCAATTAATATTCCGCGTTTCATCCACGCTAGGATTCGTCAGGCCTATGCCTCTCTCTCTCTCTCTCTCTTTCTCTCTCTCTTTCTCTCTCTCTATATATATTATGCCTCTCTCTTTCTCTCTCTCTCTCTCTCTCTCTATATATATATATATATATATATATATATATATATATATATATATAAAGAGAGAGAAATAAATAGATAGATAGATCGTGTAGTTTTATATTTGTATATTTTGGCAGCAAGTCATTATTCAAGCACGTCAGATTGCACACGACAGAGTTATTCTTTTTCTGGATATCCTTTACATTCGCCGAGCGGCCTTTTTTATTTCAGCTGGTATTATGTATAAAATGGCACCCACCTTTATAACTAATAAAAAATATACCTATAAGTACACCAAGCCTCAAAGGAAAAGAGAAAGAAAACGATAACAACAACAATCGTTCCTGATAATAATCGGATGCACCGATAGAAAGCCTTTAAATACCTACAAACAGTAGCGTTTCATCCTTTTGAGAATCTTCGGTGCAGGGTATCACGATTAACACCAGTCGATATATTCGAACCCGGCAACACAAACCATCCCAGGCTTCATTAGCAAAGACCGTATCCATTTGGCTACCATTAATCTCGTGAAATAGTGTTGAAATTAAACATTTTACTTGTTTTTAAATGTTTTACGCCAGTCAGAGTAATATATTCATTATATGATAATCTATGCATAAGAGCTGAATTGACCAGCTAAATTCAACTGAAAGTGCTCAACGATAAGCAAACAGTTAATAAAATATGTTAATAACACTTTGAAATGAGTTAAAAACATATTTAATCTGAAAAGGAAACACTAGATAAATGGATAGTCCTTAATCCACGGAGTTTCGAAGAAATACTTTCCTTCTCATCAGAGGGTAGGAATTAGCAAAATGCGGGATCGGATTTTGCATGCAGACGTATTTGATGAAACAACAAGTAAGTCAAAAATCTTACTTGAAAACAAAATAAGATAAGCAGAGGGAATATGGTGAAGAAAAAAGTGATTACACATGAATGGATAGTCTGGTGGAAGATAAAAAAATCCAGTGACGGTAAAATCCAAATGCAAAACTTCAAGAAAGTTAAAAGAATTTCCATTTGTACAAATAAATCCCGTAATTGAAAGAAGATGTTCCATAATAATCCAAAGGCAGAAATCCATGGAATAAGGACTATCCATTTATTTATTGTTTCCTTTTCAGATTAAATATGTTTTTAACTCATTTCAAAGTGTTTTTTAACATATTTTATTAACTGTTTGCTCATATTATAAGCTCTATTTCCTATTTGGTTTTATCGAGCTTTTACGTCTGGCTGAGATAATTTTATAAATATTAAGTCTTTAATATTTATAATATACTTTAATTTTACCATCTTAGATCATTTTGGTGAATTTAATTGTAATTTTTATTTCATATATATATATATATATATATATATATATATATATAAAGTATTAGATAGGTATGTATGGCTAGCTGCGTGCATTGTTGGGGATTTGATAGTCAACATAAGCGACCACATATGTGAAATGTTTCCTATGAAAAATGTGTGTCGAATTTCAATGTAAAAGTTTATAACCTCCAAATGAATTTGAAACTGACAGGTAATCTTTTCACTAGTCAATAAAGCGTATCTACCGACCGGATCAAAAGAACACGAACACACCGAATAAATAAATGGAGAGAAGAAAGGGAAAAAAACGACTGAAGCAAATTACAAAAATAGTTTATAAACAATGTCGGATTATTAACAAGGGATATGGCATAGACA
>NC_136499.1:12391528-12456528 GCF_053919585.1 Euprymna scolopes | reverse complement strand
TTCTTATATATATATATATATATATATATAAGAGAAAGTGGGAGAAGGTTATCCACATACAGTTCTATTCCGTTGTAGACTAACACCTTGGATCGAATCTATAACCATCGCGTTTACAGCCAGCAGTTCTAACCACAGGACCATCGATCGACGTTCGTAAATGATTCATCAAATGCCTATTAAGTAAACATTTGCCCATCACTTAACAGTGTTCGAGCTACTAGTTTGTTTACAAACAAGCAGATAGTGGGCTTCGATTAATCGATAAATAAGCAACGAGTTAAATACATTTACGAAAGTACTAAATCCAAGGAGTGGAGGGAATGTATCTATATATATATATATATATAATTTGGGAGAATTAGACCTAGAGTCTAAAGAGCAGAGTTTATTTTAATGTATTAGTAAATGTACTAATACTATTAAAAGAAAACAGTGGTCATTGTAATGTAGATATATATTAAGCTCAATAGGTATAGATATCCTAGAGCTATTTTGATATTGAGTAAAATGATTATATAATATTAATGGATGAACTGAAATAATAACAAACTTTAAAACCGGGTGGAAAAAAGGAATATCTATTTTTATTAGAAATATTAAAATATTTTCTCTAAACCTTAGTTTTCCACCCTATTTTATTTTTATTTTATTTATCAACAGAAAAATTAATAACCTCTCTTTATTTATTATTTAAAACATTTTCCTGTAATATCTGCCTTAATACAAAAATGGTAGTTTTATTTTGGTGTCTTTTACCCCTTCCCATCCGCATTTATTTTGCTGATGAGAAAACTTTGTTTAAATATAAAAGAAATTTTATTAAATTATTGTTCAAGACATTTTAATAAAACATCGTTTCCGAAACGATCGTACAAACTATTGATTTTTTTTGTTTTTCCTTTTGAAACTGATTTTCAATTAAAATATTATGAATCATTTCACTCAATATATATGTGTGTGTGTGTGTGTGTGTGTGTGTGTGTGTTCGTGTTCATGCGTTTCAACGAGATAGTTACAGGTACAATCAACGGCTAAGAAATGTGATAGTCTAGTCACCTAGCCACACTGATGAGTTGTGATACAACGAAACAGTACTGTATGTGAATTACTATATTAAGCCCCCTCTCTTTGGGTTGAGTATGTCGTAAATGTATTTTATCCGCGTATTATTAAACTATTATATATATATATATATATATATATATATATATATATATATATATATATATATATATATACTCGGGATTTTTTATATTCAAAAGTAATGGACTAATGAATTCAACGAGGTTGTTAGATAGTGCTCAATAAAAAGAGCTGATAATACTTGTTTATTATTATATAAACATGCTCACATCCCGCTGCTACAAATAGCCACTTGTTTCAATCAAACAACAGATATCATTAGGCAGCGACTTGACTATTCAAGAGTTCAATGAATAACCAATGAGGTTATTCATTGAACTTTTGAATAGTCAAGTCGCTGCCTGATGATATCTGTTGTTTGATTGAAACAAGTGGCTATTTGTAGCAGCGGGATGTGAGCATGTTTATATAACAATAAACAAGTATATATATATATATATATATATATATATATATATATATATATTATTCATGATATGTAATTATAGTAAAATATTTATGTGCTGGTTCGTGTGGTTATCCACTTTTAACCAATTTATAACTTACTTCCACGGAATGTGCTCTGATAAACATTTTGCACTTGTTCTCCTTCTAAACGTAAAATCTCGAATGGTTGAATGAACAGGTTTTATATAACCGATCATTGATGTGGAGAAACTGATCAAATTGAACGCTTCCGAAAGTTTACAAATGTGTGTGTGCGTGCTTGCGTGTGTATGTGTGTGTGCGCGTGTATGTATGTGTGTGTGTGCTCGTATGTGTGTGGGGTGGGGGCATGCCGATCATTTTTATGATATTGGACTAACGTAAGTTCATGTCTAATTCTCTTGAAATCACAGCAGGTGGAAATTGAGCATGGCTAACGAATCGCGCATAAAGAAAAAGAAAGACCTGATCACTGAAAAATGACGTCAAGTCTGAGATAGAAGCAAGCCAAATTTGTTTAACAGTAAAACTGTCGATATTGAATAAGATTTTTCTTTAAAAGAAGCGTTAGAAAATTTAAAATTTGCGTTGAAAAAAGTAAGGTATACGGATTATAATGAAATTGAACTCATTTAATATGAATGAAAAAGAAAGAAAAACAAGAATTAAAAAAGGGAAAAGGTGTGTGTTGTTAAAAGTAAATAATTTTGTTCTTTCATTGATTTTAGGGACTAAAATTAGTGTGTAAAGTTAAATATTTTTATATTCAGAATTAATGTTAATATTTCTAAAATTATTGGCCCTCACATATCGAAAATTAACGATATATCTTAAAGTAGATTGAAAAGTATTAATTATTAGGGTTATAAAAACAGAATATTCTTTTCATTCTTTTGACTTTCAAGTATATATCCGACACAGTAAGGTACAGTCAATCAACCAAGAATCACATTAGTCTATATAAAAACATATAAAATAATAACGGATATATACTAAAGAGTCAATAATAATAATAATATAAATCTCAAATGTGCGTGGGGGGGGGTTTATATGTCTGCTAAAATCTTTTGACAAACGCTTCGGAACGTGACGAAAAACTGTTATCGTTTTAAACCTTGACCTTTCGGACGGCAAATATCGAAAAATTAGCCAAAAACATTAATTCCTTCACCCTAAACTGGGCAGTTTTCTACAAGAATGGGTCGCTTTTCTCGCAGATATTTTCGCAAGTCATTCGCTTTTTTCGATTGACTAGCCTTAATTTTGACGTTCGCCACTTCCGGTTTTGCAATGGATGCAACGGCAAAGACGTCACTTTTTTTCTTCACGTTCTTTTCTTCCTTCGCGATAGGGTTCAAGCCTGTCTGCCTACTACCACTTTTTCTTTTCTTTTTTTTTTTTTTGTTAAACATCCCCCTCCAAACACCCGGGCAACGCCGAGCATCCAGGCTAGTTTTATATGAACGAAAAAAAATCATTATTTTGATTGATATTATATATAACCTTAGGTCGAAGTAACAATACGAGGGGCGTGAATAAGTAATGCCCCTGGCCCACTTCCCATAGCAATAGAGCAACGAAACTTGGTACAGTTATTAGTCTTTCTCTACATAGGAACCACCCAGAGTTATGCATTTCTCCCATCGTTTGATGCAGCGCTGGAGACCGTTTTTGTAGAACACTCCGGGTTGGTCCTCCAACCACGACGTGACTTCAGAAATCAAGGCTGCATCATCTGGAAAACGCTTTCCTTTCAAAAACAACTTCATGGCTGGGTAGAGGTGAAAGTCAGAGGGTGCAAGGTCAGAAGAGTAGAGAGGATGGGGAAGAATTTTATAACTACACGCCCGTGCTTCTTATCTGGCGACATGCGAGTTGTGGACCAGAGCGTTGTCCCGCAGGAGGAGGGTATCTTTGCTGATCTTGTCCCGCGTCTTGATTTTGATAGCTTCCCTTAATTACCTCAAAAGTGAAACATAATCGGCTCCTGTAATTGTGGTAATCGTTGCCAGGAAATCTGCATCACTACTTCGCCTTGGTCCCAGAAGACTGTGAGCATGATCTTGTCAGCGGAGGGTTGCACCCTTGCCTTCTTTGGAGGTGGTGAGTCCAAGTGCTTCCACTTCATTGACTGGGCTTTGGTCTCTGGATCATAGTGATGGACCCAGGTTTCATCCTGTGAAATCAGTCTTTTGAAAAACTTTGACTTATCTTCTTGGCACATCTTTAAATTCATATTCGAGCATTCGACGCGTTCTCGCTTCTGGAATGGTGTGAGCAACATGGAAATCTATCTGTCAGACACCTTATGCATATGCAAATGGTCATGAATGATAGTTTCCACAGACTCTGTACTAATTTTGACATCTTGGGTTATTTGACGAATAGTAATGCGCCGATCTTCCAAAATGGCAGTCTCAACTTAACGGACAGATGCCTCATTAATGGCAGAAGGGGGGGGGCGACCAGGTCTGGGAGCTGTTTCCACATCTTTCCGGTCATGTTTGAATTCACGATGCCAGCGTTTTACAAGGTCATATGATGAGGCATTATCACCATAAGTTTGTTTCATTTCATCAAGTCTCCTGTGGTGTGCGTCCCTTCAAATACAAAAACCGGATAACTGCTCGACATTCAACAGGTTCCATTTCACACATTTGCCACATAACTCGTAGAGACATAAATCATTGCACATGCAAAATTTCAGCTAGATCAGACAACTGGGAGTGGGACAGGGGCATTACTTATTGCACGCCCCTCGTACTGTATGTAAACGGTGCTTTGTCTAACAATGATAATATAATTATAATAGATTAAAAGATATTTAAAAACTAACATTATGACATTGTGGAAATTTCAACAGATTTAAGCAAATGTTTGTTTTTATTTTGTGAAAATTTTCCAAAAAAGTGTTCATGCTCAATTCATAAATATTTCTCGCTTTCACAATTTAATCATATTTTTTTAATTCATGTTTACTCTAAACAACGCATATCTCTTGAACACAACTGTTTGTGACCATGTTATGGAAGATGAACGTGATGACGGTTTAAGCGACGTAGAAATTTCCTGGTTGGTATCTGAAAGTGCGTTAAAACTACCGGGATAAATGCGCCCGCAGTTTTCGTTTAAACGTGCATCTAAGAGAAAGAACAACTGATGTAGAAACATGAGGTCTATTGTATACTGTCTTGTAGCAGCCTTTGCCGACAAAAATTAGCAGTTGTACCAAAAAGTTTAGTTGGTACTGCACAAAGTCGTCATCACTATAAACAAATCATCTGTATTGATTTCCGAGCAACTTAATTATTTTGGCTGACCTCATATGTCGAAATGTGTATGTGATGACCCCTCCTGTCGATTTCGACTTACGAGGTCCGCCAAAACATTACATATATTAGTGTTGAGACGATTCATCGGAATCCGGGATCCGCAAAATCGGAACTTTTAGGGGTATCGGAATCAGTATCGGAATCGGAAAAAATAGTACATACTTTCCGATGCCAATAAACGATTCTTTTAATTTTTGTTTTTATTTAATTTTTTTCTGAAAGATAAATCTTCGACTGCTGGTAGTAAGGATGAAATAATGAATATTTATTGATTTTTAACTAATAGTAAAACTAAAATCTGTAGATCATCGCTTACAAGTGTATTTCTTACGTCTGAGAAAATAGCTGCACACTTAACACGTGCGTTTACTATAATTGTGGAAAAATAACTACTCCATTATTATATATTTAGAGATGTATAAAGAATCGGAATCGGTAATTTAGTACGGAATCGGTAATTGTATCGGAATCAGAAAAATATTGGAATCGTCCCATCACTTATATATATACATGTGTGTGTGTGTGTGTGTGTGTGTGTGTGTGTGTCATCCGATGTGAAGAAAGAAGTAATATACCTCGCGACACTTCGACAACTGGAAATTATCGACGTACGCAGCGTTTTATACTAGTAACTGTAATTCCAGTAGCGAAACACAAATATGTTTTTTTTTTTTTTAATTTTCTTAACATTTTATTCCAGCTGGAGATGGGACACCCTATCAAATGCCAGATATTCACTCGCTATCTCATACGTTACAACCGAGAGACCTTTTTATGATTACAACCGTCCCTTAATGGACACTTGTTTCTATGTCTACTGCACTTGGTTCACCTGGCATATTTGCCAGGTAGTTTTGTAAATTCTTTTATATGACTCCTGTTGCTCCTATAATTACTTGATTGATTGAGATCTTCCTAAGATTCCAGTTTCTTTTAAGGTTGTACTTAAGACTTCCGTATTTCGTTATCTTTCCGTCTAATCAAAAAATCATCTAAATTCAATATATATATATATATATATATATATATATATATATATATATATATATATATATATAGAGAGAGAGAGAGAGAGAGAGATAGATAGATAGATAGATATAGATATAGATATATATATATATATATATTAGATATTAGAGGAGATTATAGATATATATATAAATAGTCGTTCACATACAGTTTTTCATGATAAAGCTAGAACCCAGAATTAGATAGCATCGAGCAATTGCATCGACAACGGACAACGCCAGACCCAAACTGGGTTTCGATGTACTGCATCTCATCAGTGACGTGCACCGACATAGGCGCGAACCCAGGTCGTCGCACGCATGAAGTGTGCAATACTGACGACCTAACCCTATGTGTGCGACGACGGGTATTTATATATATATATATATATATATATATATATATATATATATATATATATATATATATATATAATCCAAGCACATATGCATACATGGATTCGGTCACCCAAACATAAGTGCACGTATACACACAAACAAGATGTAGCATAGATAACAGATGATATATATATATATATACACGCATACACAATCATATGTGCACACACACACACATATACACACGCACACACGCGCGTACATACACATACATACGTATAATTTCTAATTGTTTGTTTAGTTAAGAGAAATGGTACTGTACTGGGTATGGACGCGCGCACCCGTGGAAGTGTGCGTGTGCTTTATTGTGCTTTTTTTGTTTCGTGTGTGAGGGTGCACATTTACCCCAGTATGCATGTGTGTGTATATATGTGTGTGTGTGTGTGGGTGGGTGTGCACATATGATTGTGTATGCGTATGTGTGTATATATATATCATCTGTTATCTATGCTACATCTTGTTTGTGTGTATACGTGCACTTATGTTTGGGTGACCGAATCCATGTATGCATATGTGCTTGGATTAGAAAGGAAACTTCAACCAATATATACATAAGGTGGGATGTATGAATATGTATGTGTATGTGTGATTGTGAGTGCATGTGCCCATATATATATATGGGTGGATGAATGTATGCACATCCGTATGTATGTGTGTGTATATATGTATACATATGTATGCACATGTATGAGTGGGTAAATGTGTTCGTGTGGATATGGATATACGCGTATGTGTGAGCCCCTGCATATGTCTGTGTGTGTGCATGTGTGTGTGTATGTGCATGTGCCTACATAGTATGTGGATGTTTGTGAGTGTATATGCACATACATATATGTGTGTACATATATGTGTGTATGTGCGTGTATGTGTGTGTATATATATCTTCTCCTACCTATTCTCCATCTTACTTGTGTGTGGGTGGGTGCGTGTACGTATGTCTGAACGATTAAGCGCATATATACATGCGTGTTTTGGTTGGAAAAAAGTGTATATATATATATATATATATATATATATATATATATATATATATATATATATATAAAATAAAAAATAAAAATAATTGCTAGCGGTGGATGTGTGCAAGTACGTGTGTGAGTGTGTAGGTGGGTATGTATATATGTATGCTCCTACATATATTTCTATGTATGTGCGTGTGTGTATGTGTGTGTGCCTGCGTGCGTATGCGTGTGCATGTGTACATGTACATGAATGTATATGTATGCGTGTGTGATTGTGTGTGAGTGTGTGCTATACATGGGGAAAGAAAGTCTTTAAAAAGAACCCTAAAAACCCATAAAAATCTTCACCAAATGGACCAAAAGCCACTCTTTGAAAATAACTTTGACCGGACACTTTGAACACTTACAGTTGGTGTCAGAATGTCTGAGACCACACATCACTCTGAAAAACATATTTAATATCAGCGGAGGTAACTCTACAAACTTCCATTTTAAAGAAAAACTTTTTACGAAAACATCTGAAGAGAGCACACCCTAAGCTCGAAACGCGTTATAAAAATATTTTAAAATACAAATATGATGAAAACCTTTAAAAAAAAAAAACCACAATTGTTGATGGCTACACTCTTATAAATATACATTTTTCTCTCGTTGGAACTACACAACCATCACTTAAAATATATATATATATATATATATATATATATATATATATAAGCAGCAATCTTGGGAACATATACCGGATAAAACAATTAGAAATATGATATATAACATCGATTACGGCTGCAATTATTACAGCTACGTACTTAGGAAATGGAGTTATGTACTGCATCTCATCAGTGACGTGCACAGACATAGGCGCGAACCTAGGTCGTCGCACGCATGAAGTGTGCAATACTGACGACCTAACCTATGTGTGCGACGACGGGTATATATATATATATATATATATATATATATATATATATATATATATATATATATATATATGCATATATATGCAATTATATATATATATATATATATATATATATATATATATATATATATATATATATATATATATATATATAATTGCAGCCGTAATCGATGTTATATATCATATTTCTAATTGTTTTCCCGGTATATGTTCCCAAGACTTGCTGCTTATATATATATATATATATATATATATATATATATATATATATATATATATATATATATATATATATATATATATATATATATATATATATATATATAAGCAGCAAGTCTTGGGAACATTTACCGGGAAAACAATTAGAAATATGATATATAACATCGATTGATGAATTGTTTTCCCGGTATATGTTCCCAAGACTTGCTGCTTATATATATATATATATATATATATATATATATATATATATATATATATATATATATAAGCAGCAAGTCTTGGGAACATATACCGGGAAAACAATTAGAAATATGATATATAACATCGATTACGGCTGCAATTATTACAGCTTAGGAAATGGAGTTATTACACCTGGCATAGTTATATCGAACAACAAGAAGAAAGAAGCAAACTTAGTAGAAGTTAGTGTCTCCAATGATTATGCGTTAAACAGAACAGAGATAACGAAATATCAGGATCTTATGAACAACATGAAAAAAAAAATGAAATCTTAAGAAGATCATACTAGTAATTATAGAAGCAAGTAAACTCATGAAAAAGAATTTCAAAAACTACCTAGCAAATATACCCGATGAATCAAGTGCAGAAAAGAGATTTAAACAATTGTGCCTAAAAGGACGGTTAGAAAACATTCTCGGTTGGAATATATGAGATATCGGATCAATGTATGGCATCCGTTAGGATGTCACATTCCCAACTTGAACAAATTGATAAGAAAATTTTTAAATAGGGAAAGAAAAAATATTACAGAACATTATTACAATATCAATGGCGTCGGTACCTATTGTTACGATGTTGTTTCGATTTTCTATAACACTTATATAAATATTATACACTTAACTCTGAATATTCTTAATAATTGATCACTTTACTGCGGTTATCACACACTAATCTTATTCCTAAAAGTACATAAAACAATTTTCTGGGCATTTGATAACAAACATAACACATACAAGGTCATAATTATATTTCAGTCTAATCTGCCCTCTTCAGATCTTAAAGTATTACGTTTCGCCGAAATCTAGTCATTACGTCGTAGCATTTGCTACTAGTCTCTTCCTCTTAGACCGGGCTCAAAAAGAAGAAGCAAATCTGTGAGCTTGGCTTCAGTTGCTGTTCCATCGACGACATGTTGCATCCCTCTGCCTGTTTTACAAGTATTTTAAACCTGACAAGCAGCAAAATCCCACCCCTACACAATAGAAATCCCCAGATATAAGAAAGCCTTCTACTCTAATTATTTATTTCTTAAGATTGTTAGACTTTGGAAATCCCTTCCGGGATCCTTCTTCTCTGACTGTACTGACATGCAGAAGTTCAAGTGTAATGTAAACAGACATTTTGCTGGTCAACTCCCTACATAGTACCACTGCAAATTATATCCCAGATAGTAGCCCCTACATCAAAGTGGTACTGTGCCTTGTTTGGGGTGAAAATGCAATAAAAAATGTTAGACATGTAAAGATGCTGTTACTCTGTCAGCACATAAGTTTCAAACTTGCAAAATACAACACATGCGTTCAGTATTTGGAGCCAGTTTATTATGAAATACTTTGAACAAGTTAGAAGGATTAATAGTTGAATTTTATCATCACAAAATAAACAAACAGGTGGATGTTTCCTTTTCTTTTTATACCTTTTTTTTATCTTTTACACCTGTTGTCGGGACAGTCTACGCCATTATGTTTAACGTTGCCGATTACATTATTTCCGAATCCGCTGAAAGTAGTTTAGGCTGTAGGTGCTGTTGTTGTAATGCATGTTCCATTGTGATGATTTTGTTGGCATTCGATTCCCCGATTTTCTAGTTAGAATTCTTTCTAGAATGACATCGGCAGGATCACGTGGCGGTTGTCAATGTCCTTAAATGTTTAAATAGAACGACCTGCATTGACACTGTTGTTGTTGTTGTTGTTGTTGTTCATTCATTTCGAATGTATTTGATGAATACTATTGGCATTCGTTTTTCCGAAATCTTTCTAGTTATAATTCTTTCTAGACAGACATCAGGTATTTATGCGAAGGTTGCGAACACCGTGAATGAAACGAACTGGATTTAAACTTGGTACACCCAGTTATTAATCACGTACCCACAGTCAACTTCCTTCGTGCTTCTGCTGCTGCTATTGTTGTTGTTATCGTGGCTCATCATCACTATCATCATTCATGATGCTCTGTTTACCTGATATCTTTCTATTAAGAATTCGTTTCTAGAAGGATATCCGGTATTTACGTGAAGGTTGTCAACGTGTTATGATGGAACTAACTAGGTTCGAACTTGGCACACCCAAGTTGTCAGCCCACGTTGTTAACCACTAAGCCACCCTCACCTCCCTGTTGTTCCTGCTGATAATACTGACGAGCACTTTTTTTTAACAATCTCTTTGATCTCTTGTCGGCGTCGATAAGATGTTGTTTACGTCTCTGAACAGATTTACACCGCTGAGAAGCAGGAGATGGGTATTCGAATATATTGCACACGTGTGTGGGGGAGAAGGAAGGGACAAAATGAAAGAATAGTGCAGTAGTGGTAGGAGGCACTCAATTGTTATTTATTATTCTAAGCCCGTTTGCTAAGTGCGCCCTTTTGGCGCGGTATCCACCTTCCACATTTCTATATCTCTTTGCACATAGATAAATACACATGCCGGCGTGCACACACTGAGTCACACACAAATATATATCACATATTCATGCAGACATATACATACACACATATAATATATATATATATATATATATGTGTGTGTGTGTGTGTGTGTGTGTGTGTATTCAAATATATATGTATATATGTATGCATACATACATACTTCAGCCGCTTTTATCTCCAAAATCTATTATGAATTTTATTATGTATTGAAACCAATAATAATAGTAACGACGATATATACACAATTATATATATATATATATATACATATCAACGTGATTATGCTGCATTTCTCTCTCTCTTTCTCTCTCTCTCTCTCTCTTTATATATATATATATATATATATATATATAAGTGAAAGTGTCTGTGTATCTGTGTGTCTGTGTACATTTCCTTCTGCAATAACTCTGTCAATTTTTACTCTATAGACTCGAAATTTGATATGCAGGTTACTGAGATTTGGGAAAATCGATGTGATCGGTTTATTGGCCAGAAATTTGGCGATTAAAGGGTCAAAGTTCAACTATTTGACCTTTAAGATCTCTACCAAACTCCTCCGACAATTTTGGGTCTACACCCTTGAAATATGAGATATAGGTTCCTTGGACATGGATCTAACTTAATAACTTGATTTAAGACCAAAACAATAAATGTTAAGGGGACATAATAGGAGTCAAAGTTTTAAAAATTTGACCGCTTTTTTTTTTTCTTTTTTTGTTTTTTGCTCAATATACACCTCCAAATACCCGGGCAACGCCGGACACCCATGCTAGTATAATATAAAGATGAACGTCTGTGTGTGTGTGTGTGTGTGTGTGTGTGTGTGTGTGTGTGTGTGTGTGTGTGTGTGTGTGTGGTCACAAATAGGCTCCAATATGGTTGACTATTATAGAAAACTGATCACATATAATGATAGAAGATGTATCGAGACATAGGAATGGGTATGTTTGATCTGGCAGAACAGTGGGTCATTAAAATTGTGGGGTCTGCGTTCGCACCTGGTCCACAAAGTATGGAAATAAAATTTAAAAATTAAAAAAAAAAGTTTACAAGTGTTTTTGATATAGATGTACATAATAATACTTAGATAAGTAGTTTTTAACTAAAATAGGGATAGTATAATAAAATTGTGGGGGTCTGCGTTCGCGCCTGGCCCCCATAGAATGGAAATAGGCACAAACTTTGATAAAGACATTTCATATCTATCTGCGTAAGTATACTTTGATAATTATGTTTCAGTTTGAAGAAATATGGTATAATAAAATTATGGGGTGTTCGTTCGCGCCTGACCTCCATAGAATGGAAATATGTCACAAAGTTTAACAAGGTTTTTTTAATATAGATCCACAGAATATTGTGATAAGTGTTTCAGTGTGAACGGGTATGGTATAATAAATTATGGTGTTTATCTATTTTATTTTTACTTTCATCATATTTTGCTTTGGTTTTGATACCGCCAAATTCGAAGCTATCTCTTTACAACCCTGTACAGTTTTAAATAAATAAATAAATATTAAGCACTTATATTGATTTTTTTCTTTGTAATCGAGAACTTTGTTGGAATTCTTTCCCATAAAACAGTAGACATATATATATATATATATATATATATATATATATATATATATATATATATATATATATATATGGCTTGAGTGTTATCAACTAGAAACAAAACGAAAACATATAGCGCTTCAACCTTAGTTTTTTTCCGTTTAAACTATTGTCAGATGGATAAAAAAATAGTTAGAAATAACCCGACTATAACCTATAAATGTATATTCGTGCATGCATAAGCGAACACTTTAATCGACTTACGCCTGACATGTTCTATTTTTTTTTTTTAGTTGTAAATTTTGACACTTTAATAGCCAATTTTCTCCCGCTAAAAACAAATAAGAAAACGGTTCACAAATAAATGGAATCATTAGACCAGAGTTAGTTTGTAAGTATGGAAAAGATTTTTAAAAATGACAGTAAAAATAAACGAAGCAACGCCGTCTTTGTACAGCTTGGATTTTTATAATATCTGGCCCGACGTAGACATGCGCTTAATCTTTTTTTTTTTTTTTACTAGTATGTGAAGACTTGAAAACATTCTTTTTGTTCAGCCTTTCTTTCATTTAGTACGCAAGTGGCATACAAATGAATTTTTCCTACATTCTAACAGAACGGCCTTTTAATGGCAGCGCTGAAAACCAGAACGAGGCAGAAACATGGCCGCTAGTGAAAAGATACTGGATCATGTGTCAGTGAAGGCGGAAAGTAAATCACAATTATTGAATAAACTACTACAGAAAATTGGCCGCAAACAAGAACAAGATCAGACATGACGATAACAGCTCTAATAAAAGTGAATTAATCAACTTAACTCAACGAGAATATAACTCAAGAATATATCAGAGTTGTTTGTACACTAAGAACTGTGTTGAAATTGGTAAGCGCATCTTTCCACCAGACAATAAATGTTAACAGTGGAATCAGACAAAATAGATTTTGGAAAATGTATATTTTCAGCTTGAAATGTTAAGTCAGGAATTTAAGCAGAAATTAAATAAACAAAGTCGATTAAGAAATTTGATTCAAAGTAAACATACTTAAGCTTACGTGAGAGGTCATTTATTTGTGTCATTGTGCACGTGATTGGCCTGCTTTGCTGATGTAATAGTTAGTTAGCAGAGATCAAGCTAAGGAGTTGGCGCGAAACACGTTAGTAAACAGACGTGCATACTCTATTGAAAGTAGATACGGAAGCGAGTGAACACGTGGAAAGAGACTAAGCGTGCCGAACTCCGAAAAGGAAATCCATAAGACGAATAAAACATATGTAAAATATAACTTGTTGTTATGGCGTTCTTTTAAGAGTTTGAACCAATTAGAAAGTATATGGTTCCTTTGGTCTGAGATAAGCAGACATATTGTTGTCGTTTGATTGTAAAAAAAGCTGTCTGTGAAAGTTTATGTCTCGCGTTTGTTAGCTACATATATTTGTGAAGACGCGGTCGCACACACTCAACAAACATGTGTTATACATGTAGAATACAATGAACATTTCACACACTTACGACAATATAAGAACATATACCACTAGATGATACACGAATACATATATACAAGACACACGTATATATATATATATATATATATATATATATATGTATATATATATATATATACATACATCATTGGCTACATAACATAGTTACTGAAAAGATCAGAGAAACAGCTTATATTCATACACGTAAGAGAGAAAGCGGACAAATATATATATATGTGTGTGTGTGTGTGTGTGTGTGTGTGTGTGTGTGTGTGTGTGTGTGTGTGTGTGTGTGTGTGTGTGTGTGTGTGTGTGTGTGTGCGTGTGTGTGTGTGTGTGTGTATACTGTAAAACGATTTATAATTTTGAATTAAAAATCAGTTTCAACAGGAAAACAAACAAAATCAATTGTACGGTCGTTTCAGAAACGATGTTTTTATTAAAATAGACAATATGTCTTGAACAATAATTTGATAAAAGATTTTCTTGAAAGAAATTATCTTTATCAGCAAAAATATGGGGGGGAACATTAAAACAAAACTAGCATTTTTTGTAGTAAGGCAGATATTCCTAGAATAATATATAAGTTTAATGATTAAACTTAAATTCTGTAGATTAAAATATATTTAAGTTAAGTATTTATTGTTTGTTCATTCATATTTTTAGATATGGATTAAGGAAATAAACATAATATTTCTCCATATATTCCCAGTTTCAAACAATAAATTCTTAACTTAAATATATTATATAATGCTCTATTTTTATATATTGAGCTTTACCTTGTGGCTAGGATCGCAAAAAAGTATTATCTCAATGTAATATTTGACAGGAAAATTCACTTAATTTCTAATCTGTGACTTATCTCATATATATATATATATATATATATATATATATATATATATATATATATATATATATATACTAGCAAAAGTACCCGTCGTTGACTGGGTTCAAAAACAGCCTACAGAAAATGGACTCTGATTTATAAAAGTATGATAGGTTATGAAAAGGAAGGGGTGTAAAGAGATAGCTCCGAATTTGGGGGTATCAAAATCAAAGCAAAATATGACGAAAGTAAAAATAAAATAGATAAACCCCATACTTTATTATACCATACCTGTTCACACTGAAACACTTATCACAATATTCTGTGGATCTATATTTAAAAAAACTTTTTAAACTTTGTGACATATTTCCATTCTATGGATGTCAGGTGGAAGTTCGGTAAATTTGTTAACTTAAGTTGAACGGCTCATCAGAAACTTGTTCACGTTGGACTTGAAGACAACCATATTATAGACAGCATGAAAGCAGGAAAACGGAAGACAATTCCACAGGCGTGCAATTCTAAGAAAGAATCTTTGATCATGGAATCTATGTTTACGTTTAGGCACAGATAAAGAGTGGGGAAGAAATTATTGGTAGTGTTTTCAGCTAGACGAGTGTTTCTTGTGAAAGTTTGGCGAGAGACAAACTCGCAACATCTCTTCTGTGAGACAGAGGTTGCAGTGAAGAGAAAAGGACAACTCCCACCAGGCCACGAAGTCAATTTTGAACTGTATCAAGGCAGGACAAGTCTTTTCTAGCAGTTCCTGCCCATATGTGGCAACAGCACTTCATACTTGGACGTATCTGGTCTTATATAGATAGATAATTGCATCAGCAGTGAGATATCTACTGGATCGATAGAAGGATCCCGCCATTTTTCCAGCGGCCTTGGCAACATATTTGATGTACGTATTCCATTTAAGACCAGGAGTAAAGGTCAAGCTCAGAAGCCTGTCAAAACTTGAGGCCTCCACAAGACGAGAGCCATTCATTTTAATTGATGTCAGATGGGGAGCAGAACGTTGATGATGTAAAGATTGAAGCTTGGTTTTAGATGAATTAAAAGTAACCAGCCACTCCTTTCCCCATTGTACAACGTGATCAAGATCAGAGGAGAGAGAATCGGAGAGAACTTGGTCGTTTACTGTCTTAGATGTGCTACCATAGATGGTAGTGTCGTCAGCAAAAATGTCTACGAATGATGTAAGGATGTGATAGAGAGAGAATTGATTATTTGCTCAACTCTGCGTTATTATGAATCTCATCGACAGTAAAGTGAAAAGATACTTTGTATTTTCCAGTACAATCAGTAAACGTTCAAACCTGAACTGAAATGGTCATTTTTAGGATTTCTAGTTTATAACCCCAACTCCCCTCTCTGCTATACGATACCTTAGTCCCTATTTACCTTTCGCCTCTACGGTTTTCAATGTAGGAAAAATCCAACTTCCGCTAAAAGAATATTTTATTATATGTACACCACATGAGCATTCTCACCTTCCCCCTAGAGAAAAGCGAACGAAAACATAGTTCCGAAAAAAACTGAAACGTTTGTTTACATTACATTTAAAATACTGCATGTTAGTACAGTCAGCGAAGAATGAAAACGGGAGAGAATTCCAATGTCTAACAATCCAAAGGAAGAAACGATTAGAGTTGAATGTTTTTAGTCATCTAGTCACCTCAAGAGTGAAAGGGTGTGATTATCTTGCTTGTCGGGTTAAAACAGGTACAGGGAGTCTACATTACGGCAACGGAGCAGGGGTTAGGGTTAGGGTTAGGTAAGGGTTAGACCTTGGCGAATAGTGCAGAACTTTTAAGATTTAATAATTATTTTTTAACCCTGTCTAAGAGGGAGAGACTATTAGTAGATGTATTAGCCAAGATGTGGCAACAAAACTACATGTATGGCTGAATAGTGACTTCGTAGAGGTGCAGGATACTCCTGGGTGTGAGTAATTTTCTAGCACAGCTAAGGAAGCCCATCTGCTTTGCGTATATCTGCCCAGAACGTTGCACAAACTTATCAAGCACCTTGATCCCAGAAAAACAACTGACCCTGACTACGTTCCAACCATAGAGCGTAGAAGCTGCAACCAGAACGAACCTCCATTTTTCAAAGCTATTCAAATGTTATTCTAAAGAGAAAAAAATCTCACCACCTTGTAAAAGTTCGTCTCTCTGTCCAGTATTTGAAAGTACTGCAGATCTGTCTTCGGTATCTACTGTGTGGCATAAGTAAGACTATGACAACAGCATATTCTTTTCATTGTTTTTACTCTCGAGTATATATCCAACACAATTAGACACAGTTAATCAACCGGGAACTACATCACTCTATATAAAAGCATATAAGATTTCAACGGATACACACTCGAGAGTCAAAACAATGAAAAGAATACGCTGTTGTCCTAACTCTAGTAATAAGTAAGTTACTCATTGAAAAGTTATATGGTTTTTCTTTTGAAAAAGGAATGTGTTGAGTGTAACATCACACAGTATACGGGAATTTATACGTTTCTAGAGTAAAAGTTTGGGTACATAAAAGGACTTTTATAGGATCTGACTTACAGGTCTATTTCGCAAGATTAGAAGCTAAGGAATATTCGTACATATCGTTACAACCATCAAATTCTTTCACAAAAGTAATGATCGATGTACAAATGTCACAATCTCTTCGCATCCATGCTAGCGTGCACCAAGGATTTATTCTGATTTCAACACTCTTATTGATTTTCATCAATATGCTCCCAAATCACATTCTAAGCTCATTCGTCGACATTTATGCAAATGGCACAACCATTTATGGCAAAGCTTCAAAGAATCGTGTTGGGGACGCGCCCCTACAATCAAGAATAATGAACTATTCCATGACGTCACTTCTAGGGAACGAGAAGTGGTTTATGAGAAAGCCGGTGACAGACACGCGAAGCGGATGGTCGTTCACAACTAGTTCTGCCACAAGCAAAGATATTGTTCGATTACCAGGTTTATGTATTTTGTTAAAACATATTTATTTAATTGTTACCGCGTCTCTCTCGTCATTTGTTCAACCACTACAAATTTGCGACGAGATTTCGAAAACTCATGAGAGAAAACCGAATTTTAAAATACCCCAGGGTTCCCACAACAAAACTGCCGAAAGAAAACTCCAATTGCACGTGAAACTCCAAAATCACTTTGGCGACGAAAAATCCGACTTACACAAAATAACTGGAAGCGACTATGAAAAACTTCTTACGCAAGGATTTTTGAAAGAAAAAAAAAGAAAAAACAAGTCTGTAAATACGAAAACATTTGAATGAATTCGTAAGTAAAACCCTCTTTGTCTCGTTACAGAAAAAAAAAAACTGTTAGCCAAACGTTTGGTAATGTTTTTTTTTTTATTCATTGGAGGTTGGAAAAAAAAAGTAGTTTGTCTTTGAAAAGAAACCGACGTCGTCATAGACCGTGTTTTTTATTTGTTAAAAGTTGGGGAAAAAAGCAATTTTTGCCTTTGAAAAAAAAAACACACGACGTCGTTATAAACGTAAAATTTAATTTGTTACGCTGTACTGTTAAAGAAAGATTTAACCTGAATTCGATATTTGAATGTTCACGTATGCAAATGATCTCTTTTAGCTTCAAAAAAAAAACTGTAATTTTTTTTTTTTAAAGAAAAAACAAAATTGTCATTGTTAAAAGCGTTGACCTAATTCGGCACGTGTTCAAAAGTGACTTGGTTAAGTTATTCTGAAATATTTACATTGCGAAATTTTTTTTTTTTTTTACTTCTAACGTTCGTTGGAAAACATTTTATTTTATGAACTGGGAAAACTGAATTATTCAATTTTCTTTGTTTCGAGTTGTGAATACTTTTATTTGTTTTGCCTGACTGTCATTGGAAGTGAATATTTTTATTACTTGAAACGCTGATATTTATTTTTTTTATTTATTTTTTTTTTCTAATAGGCAAAGAATGCTATTTTTGTTGCAGTACATTTTAGGAACAAATTATTCCCGCTCCCCCGTTTACACACACAAGACAAAATATGAAAGACTTTTATTTTGCTTCTTCGAGATTTTTCTTTGTCCGGTTTTAGAAAAAAGATTTTTCTTTGTCCGGTTTCAGAAAAAAAATTTTTGTCGTCCGCCTGGAAATAAAATCCATTATGGAAGACTTTAAGGTCATAATTACGCAATTACTAAATGCTACGATGGATCACCAACAAAATTTGGAGGAAAGCTTGAAAGACTAAATTCAACAGCAAATATAGCGACAATATATGTTTGAGGAGAAATTGCTTCTGCAACAGAAGGAACTAAACGAGAAATTGCTACTTCAAGAGAAGAGACATGAGGAATTATTTTTAAAAGTGTTGAATAAGATTGAAAACATTAATGACAGCACTGCATTTTCTCCAAACACCATATGGAATTCCATCGATACATTTTACTACCTACTCGAGCAGAATATAACGTTTGATATTTTATAGGAAATACGAGGATTTATTCATTGTTAACTGTCAAGAGCGGAGCAATGTCAAAAAAGTCCGTCTACTTCTACGGAAGCTAATGACCACAGAACACAGTAAGTTCGTTGACTATATTTTACCCTGGAAGACGAGCGAGCTGGAATCCTCCAAATCGGTCAAGCTCTTATCTGAACTCTTCAGTCCGAATGAGACGCTTTTTCATAAGAGATGGAAGTGTTTCAACCTGGCAAAACGCGACGACGAAGAGTATCTCACCTTCGCGCCTATTGTTAACAAACATTGTGACGATTTTCAGCTGAATTATCAGCAGACGATTTCAAATGTTTGATTTTTGCACAGGATTTCGTCTCAGCAAGAGAAAAGGCAGAGATGAGACGACGAGTTCTATCTACACTCGAAAATGAACAAGAGCTCACTCTCCTAAAGTTGGCCGAGGATTGCCAACGTGTAGTCAGTGTAAATAACGCCTCACGAAACATTGAAGAATTGGGCGTGTCATACGTACGAAGGCATAGTTTCAGACCAAAGGATTACTCTCATCGGAAAAAACTAACAAACAAGAAGAAAAAACAGGCACAACAAATGTTTGGCCATCCAATCCCCAAACCGAATTCGCCTACAAGGTCGTGCAACCGTTGTGGTGGACAACATTGGTCCGATAGATGTTTTTACAAAAACAAAATATGCTATGAATGTGTCAGGAAAGGCCACAAAGCGACGCATTGCAAAAGGGACAAATCACAGGGTTCGACAAATAAGATTTAACAGGAAAGGTGAGAAGAGCCGGCGGAAATACGTCACGATCAACATCCTAAATAAGATGGTGGAGTTACAGTTGGACTCTTGTTCAGACCTGTACATTATCAACCACAGACATGAAAAAGGTTGAGGAAATCAACCATGTGTAAGACGAATAAGTCAGCTCGAGCAGTCACAGGCGATAAAGTAAAATTTTAGAGAGAACTGACAATTCCTGTGATGTTAAATGACACTACAAAAAAGTGAACGTTTATGTGCATAAGACATCCGAAAACCTCTTCGAAACGGATTGGATAGAACGATTTGAATTGTGGGACCGACCTATGAACAAATTCTGCCATAAGGTAGAAGACTCGCCTACAGGGGCACAACGACTGAAAGATGACTTAAAGGAAAATTTTCTAAACATTTTCTCAACGAGTCTCGGAAGATGTACCAAGACTATAGCCCTATTTGAACTCAATGAAAACGTTCTACCAGTTTTGAAGAACAAACGAAACGCCCTGTTTGCGGCAACTGAAAAAATCGATAAAGAACAAGATCGGCTACAAAAGGCTCGAATACTATCGAAAGTCGGCACCAGTGATTGGGCAACCCTATCGTATAAGTGACCGAAAGACAAATCAGATTCGTGTATGAGCGGATTTCTCAACGGATCTTTTTCTCACACTCTTTGATCCAAACCTGAAAAAAATAGTAGCGAGTGACGCCAGCTCATATGGTGTTGGAGCTTGTATACTTCATATAATGCCCGACGGTACAAAAAAAAAAAACAATTAAGATGTCGCATAGATGAGACCAACGATACACCACCGTTGGAGGAAGAACCGATCGACACTATTTCGATACATTTGATTTCGAACCTCCACAAACAGCACCTGAACTAAGATGGTCGGTTCGGAAATGAAAGGTCATCGATCCACTAATGATCGATCCTAAACGTAAGTAGTGTTAATAGCTTTTACGAACAAAGTTTGGGAGGTGGTGATGGAGACGCACTCCTACGATCGGGAATAATGAGCTATTCCACGGCGTCACTTCCGAGGAACACGAAGCGGTTGATGAGAGAGTCAGTGACAGACATGCGAAGCGGATGGTCCTGCCATAAGCAAAAATATTGTTCACTTACCACTTTTATGTATTTTGTTTATACATATTTATTTTAATTGTTACTGTGTCTTTCTTGTCACTTATGCAACCATTAACACCACAACAAATAGCAATAGTCAAGAATTTCTGATTCACTCTTTTCCGACTCTTAAGCATGTTGATGCAATAAGGAAAAAGTGGCTAATTTTAATGTATTTAAAACCAAGCTTCTTTCTTATCACGTCTAACGCCTGATCCAAATTGAAATGAATGGCTTTCATCTTGAAGAAATCATTTTCTTTAATAAGGTGAAATGGAAGGCTTAAATGAGATTCATTGTCAAGTTCATTGGAATATTGTTAGATCATTTTACCGCAACCCATCAAACTGTATAAGGGCCAAATACATTCTTAGAAAGATTATTGCTGTCACATCTTGGAAGGTGTTGCTTTGACAGAGTATGAAATAGACTTCGATATCTAGTGGTTAATGACTTACTATGCCGAAAACTACACGAAACTTCCATGAATTAAATTTCTTTCCCCAAAATGCTCCCCCGGCAAACTACAAAATAGTCCTTTTCAAGTCCAATCTAAACAAACTATTGTTGAGCAGTCCTTTTTAAATAATCAAATTCTGGTCAACTCACACCATCCTTACACTTATTTACACTTATTATCGAATGGCCTTGAGCTATGATAAATCGTGACTCTTAAGTAAAAAGAAAAAAAATTTTGTCAAGAATAGTATTTATTAAACACAGTTGGATAAAATATACAAACATTTGGGGATGAGAATTAAATATTGCGGCGACATTCAAAGGTAAAGTTACAAATTACTTATGACTTCCATCGAATTATGATTGACGGAATGGGAGCATGCTACTTCCGTGGATTAAATAAAACCATTCTCTTCGAAATTCAGTGCAGATTCCGGAGTTCGATATTAGGATTCCCGAGTTAAACAGAAAGATTTCCGAGTTCAAAAAGATATGTCTGAAGAAGGCTGAAGGTTACATCAATCGAATCGATGTGAAAATAATACTTAAGATGAGACTAGAGGTCCGAAGATTGCAAATGATAGGAATTGATATGTTTTCTGGTTTCTTTCTAAATCTCCCCCTCTCTCATTTGTTCCGTCTACCTATCACTTTCTTTATACATCACCCCTTTATCCCTTCTCTCTTTTCAACCTCGCTTTTATTTTCATCATACCATTCTTCTCATTATATCATTTGCTCATAATGAACGTTATTCATCTTCCGTCACACAAACTCAGTAGCAGCCGAAGAGTACACGACAACACACAGACTAATAACAAATACGTCCTCAAAGGTTAAATATAGATTTATCGAAACCTGACATAGAAGCCCGATTGAAGTGGAAAGTCAGGAGAAAAGCTGAAAAAGTAAAAAAAAAAAAAAAAAAACTCAAACATCTATCATAACAATAGCACAAGGATATCACAACAATAAGAACAATAATAACAACAACAACAACAACGATTAACGAAACAAAAATCGAAAAGCAAGTAATAAAAGTATTTTTAAAAATATTTTTTAAATCGGAGACATTTAAGGGAAAATAACAAAATTAAGGAAAATTAAAGAAAATATACTAAATAACATGGCTTCTTAATAACAATCAGCTGCCGTATATACGTTTTTTTATTAATGTTTTTCACAGTAGCACCACCTTGTAGTCAATATTCATAGATGAATGGGTCAATTTAAACAATAAGAAACTAACGTGCATCAAAATGTGTATATATAATATATATATATTATATATATTCTAGATATTATATATATTATATATATATATTAAATATATATTATATATATTAAATATATATATATTAAATATATATTATATATTATATATATATATTAAATATATATATATATTAAATATATATTATATTATATATATATATATTAAATATATATTATATATATTTATATATTATATGTTATATATATAATATAATGCATATGTATATATCATATATATATATATATATATTATAGAACTACTTAATTTACTCACATAAAATTAATATACGAAAGTATAAATTTATGCGTAAACTTTAAGTATTTACTACAAAAGCTAAATAGAGAACACACAAAGAATCGGGTAAACCAGAGTTCAAATGAGCCGTTGTCCTGTAAATGCATGTGCATTGGCTGATAGGAAGGGCGTGGTAGATACTAGAAAGCTGATTGTCTAACTAAAATCTCAACAGAAGTTGCGTATATAAAAACGAGAGACAACCACAAAATTCGCGCATAAGCCTGAAGAATCCTAGAGTGGATGACACGCGGAATATTCAGTGTAGCTTAACCGCCATATATATTTCATAAATTACTATGCATAATATATATATAAAATATATAATATATATAAATGACATATATATAAATAACATATATATAAATGATATATATAATATATATTTATATATGATATATATTTATATATAATATATATAATATATATGTAATATATATTATATATATAATATATACAATACTAGCAAAAGTACACGTCGTTGACTGGGTTCAAAAACAGCCTACAGAAAATGGACACTGATTAATAAAAGTATTATACGTTATGAAAAGGAAGGGTTGTAAAGAGATAGCTTCGAATTTGGGGGTATCAAAACCAAAGTAAAATATGATGAAAGTAAAAATAGATAACCCCCATAATTTATTATACCATAGCTGTTAACACTGAAACACTTATCACAATATTCTGTGGATTTATATTTAAAAAACTTGTTAAACTTTGTGACATATTTCAATTCTATAGAGGTCAGATGCGAACGAACACCCCATAATTTCATTATAGCATCTCTATTTAAGTTAAAACATAATTATGAAAGTGTTCTCATGTACATCTATATCAAAAACACTTGTAAACGTTTTTTTTAATTTTTTAATTTTTGTATTTCCATACTTTGTGGACTAGGTGCGAACGCAGACCCCACAATTTTAATGAACCACCGTTCTGGAGGATCAAACATACCCATTCCTGTGTCTCGATACATTTTCTTTCATTATATGTAATCAGATTTTTTTTTTTTTGGATACCTTTTAACCTGGGATATATATAAAATAAATCTAATTCCTACCCTCTGATGAGAAGGAAAGTTTTCTTCGAAACTCCGCGGATTAAGGACTATCCACTTATCTAGTGTTTCTTTTTCAGATTAAATATGTTTTTAACTCAGTTCAATTGTTTTTAACATGTGTTATTAACTGTTTGCTCGTATATATATATATATATATATATATATATATATATATATATGAGCAAACAGTTAAGATAAAATTATGATTGTGTATGGCTTTTTTACAGTATATATATATATATTGTGTGTGTGTGTGTGTGTGTGTGTGGTAAAATCAAGACATAATGATAAACCATTAGTCTGTAATTGAAGGTTAAGGAAAAGTTTAGTTTCTGAGAATTAAGCTTAATGTATCTCTAATGATTATAGTTTAAATTCAATATAAATCTGGGTGCTTATGCATCTGTGTTACCGCACTATTCTCTTAATAGTGCTTTTAAGTTTAATTTAATTTTTACGATATATTTGTTTACTAAATTATTAGCTGAAAGCATAGCATAGTTAAAAAAAACAAAAAAAAACAGTCTCCCCTCCGCATGTTAATGATGGGTTCTAAATAATAGCGCGGTAACATAGACACACACATACCAAAATCTAATTTTTTAGAATGGGAAGTTTATGCACCCTAACAATTCTTTTTAAATGCTAAAAGATTGAACTCTGAGGAATGTTCATTTATTGCTGTGTAGGATTGCACTAAAAATCGAAATTATATTAATTTTCCCAGGGAATTCCATTCACTGTTATACCACATTTGCATAAAAGTAAATGAAACTAAATATAATCCACATTTTGATCCCACACAGTTGTCTAGCAACTGTGTTAGAAAATTCACGCTAATTTTCTTTCTTTTAGGAATGATTTCTGTACATATAAACATATAAATATATAAATAACTTTATAAAGACATAGGCGTATTTTTATGCGTCTATGTGTTGATAAAAGAGTGTTTATGTGTGTTTATGATATGCCTCGGTGCGAATGGGACAGAATAGCAAAATGTAAACCGCCCCAAACGAAGGGAATCAAACGGATCCTAAGCTTGGAATATCCGTTGCTCCGCAGTTTCACACACCGGCGTATGATCCTCAAACTACTCAAAGGCAAAGTGCGGAAATTTATAGCGAGCGCCCGGAAGTTCCCATCGGAAGCGTAAGAACTGAGTCAAAAGAAAGGAAGACAAAAAACTAATCTGGCTCTTATTTACATCCGTACATTTATGTCGAAATAATCTCGGTTTGAAACGTAACCACCCATTTGGGTCTTTCTGATGTGTAGATTGCTAGAAGTATTCTCGGTGTGTATATATGTGTGTATATATACTTATTCACATACAGATTGTTTTCGCTGTTATATATATATATATATATATATATATATATATATATATATGAGAGGGAGAGAGAGAGAGTAATCCATGGAGATATTGTTCCGCTGTATCACAGCTTTTCAATTCGGCTAGACTAATATATGCATCCCGAGCTAGGAATCGAAACTAAACCACCTAATTGATAGTCGGTTGTTCTTTCCTCCGCGCCTACAAATAACATCTTCAAATGTTTATTTATATAAACATTTTGATCGACACTTTTAAAGTACTCGATTTGTTTGTTCATTTACAAAGAATATATATATATATGTGTGTGTGTAATAGACTGTCCCATCGAATTCGACGTAAAAGGTTCCGTCACAACAACTAAGTTGTTCGGAAACCCACACAGATGATTGGTTTTCTAGTATTGAAGGCTTTGTGTAGAACGAACCATACTTTTTTCTATTACTGCATATCTTTGTCGGTGCAGATCACTGCCACAAACCAGACGATACAGTAGACCGCAGATTTTTGCAGTAGAGTTTTTCCTTCTCCTTGATGCCTGTCTTAACGAAGACTTGGGGTGCATGTCTCCCAGTAAATTAATGCGCCCCCGATACCAATCTAGAAATTTCGACTCTGCGCGGTACAAACAGCGCCTAATCTTCCCGAATTCTCACCCATCTGGTACTGAGCAGGCTTATCGTTCTTTAACTTCGGTAATCTGGCGAGAACCAGTGTGTCAATGTGATTGTGCTGTATATGTGTTTGTACGCGTGTGTTATAAATTCTCAAAATTGATTACATATATATATATATATATATATATATATATATATAATTTATGAATCTCAATGTAATTACAGAGCATATAACAAACGCTTATATTTCATGATGATGACCATCTTACAATTTATTTATTAAGTTGACATTTACAATTTTGACAGTAACTGTTTCGTAGCATAAAATCATTCATTTAATTATTATATTAATCAGTGAATCTATTTTGCTCTTTACTTATCAGATAGAATTGCAACTATGAATCTAGTCAAAGAAAATAAAATGTATTTGGGCATGATTACAAAATCCGAATAGAGCAACCGTTGATAGCGTAGTGGTTGGGAGCCTTCACTGTCAGTCGGGTTTCGATCCTTGCTTGAGTTGGTTGCCTGTCTAACCGCACTGATGAGCTGTGAAAGCCAAACAGTACTGTATGTGGATGATATATATATATATATATATATATATATATATATATATATATCGTGTGTATGTGCGTGTGATTGTAAGGTCTGTGGTTATTCTTTAGCGACATTTATTTTAATGCAGGTAAAAATATTGAATATTATTTTTAAAATTTAAAACTACGTCCAGTCAATGAAAGGGGCGAGGCACTTATATATGCAAAACACAGGGCAGGTAACTTACCCATCATTAAGGTACCGAAATTAAATACAAAAAATCGCGTTTCAAAACTTAATATCGCTGAAAAAAAGTAAACAGGTCTTCTATTTAAAAAGAGATAAAATCATGCATAAAAATTTCACAAGGCTCGTGGTTCAGGAATAAAATGCCGGATTGTGTAGTCATGGGTTCAAACCTTGCCAAAAGGTTTAGCCATTCTGACGAGGAATGATAGCTAGTAGAGCGCAGTTTTATGGATAAATTTGTTTTAAAATATTTACATATGTTAATGTTTAAATATATATATACGTATGTATTTGTATGCATAAAATTGGTGATGGAAATAAATATTGAGTAAATACACTATTTAATAAACCATCAATATTTTAAAAAGGGAGATTATAATAAAGACAAATACTTAAATTTTGGATTGTCAAAGATAAGTCCATTTCATTAGATGATAAACCAAAGTAAATAAATGTATTGATAATCATTAATTAGAATAATAGATGTTAAATATTAGCATATCAAACAATTGCAATATATAGTATATTTACACTGCTATTATCTTGGTGGGTTTCAAATATAAACACAATATTTATCTTCATAATTTTAATTATATTTTAATTATACAAAATTCCGTAATTATAATATAGATTAATTAAATATATATATATAAGTGAGAATGTGTATGCGGAGGATGGCAACTCTGAAACTATAAACTCAACGATCTGTTTATATACAGATTTGAAATTTAGTATATAGGGTATTTATACACGTGGAAAACATTTTAATTCTGTTTTATTCCGGGGAAAAGGCTGCTAAAGAGATCAAAATTAAAAAAATCGGTACTTGGAGGGGTCATCGGATTTTAATCTGTCTGTCATCAGTTTTACGACTGGGCATACGCGAATCGTTCACATGCCAGCTTCCTTATGTTAAGAATAAGTAGGTTTGAAAACACTTTTAAAAGATCTTGGAAAGCAGGCCTAACGATTATCGTACTTGACTCACTGTTTTTAGGTTTTGGTTTCGATCTGAGCGCAAGTATTTTTTTCATTATCAATAAGCGAACTGTTAAAAAAAACATAATGCACACATGTCAGTTTCTTTTCGTTTTTTTATTCATTTTTTAAAGAAATTTAACGTTACGTTTCATACCGGGTAACGCCGGATACATCTGCTAGTATAAAGGACAATCACCGAAGTTAACCAACATTGGTCTTTGTCAGATGTAAAATGGGTTAGCATTTGGTAATACCATGAGCTGTATGTGTTCTGACGGCTGGAGAGAGATCAGCGCCACCAGGCTATTCTTGCTCAAAACACGCTGAATTAAACAATGCCACACCCCACGACCGCCGAGGGTAAGGTAAAGTTCTCATCGGGACCCTATCATCATACATGTGTTAATAGACAAGCCGTTCCCAATGTTTTAAGCTACATGGACCACTAAATCTGTAACTTTAAATTTGACGGACCACTAGCAAGAATTTTAGAAACAAAAGTATTTTCTGATTTGAGTAATTATTAACTGTACTCAAAACTTTATCCAAATTTATTTTTCCCCCTTCTATATTTTCATCCTCAACTACTTGTTATGTCTCCTATGAATTTTTTACGTGATGTGCCTCCAGTGTTTTGCTATCGATGTCGCCTTAATCTATCCTTAATACAAAAATTATCAGTGTTGGTGTACATTATTGACCTTTGAAACCAATTTAGGTTAGAAATATTATTACATACTTGCAAAAGTGCTTGCACGTCTAGAAGTTAAACATACGTTTGACGAAGAGTGAATTTAGCCTGGATATTAGAATGCAGATACTCCAGCTAACCACGTGACGAAAGGGTTAGGGTTAGGGTTACGCAATTTACCTCTCATATGCGTTAATGCATAATAATATTATATTTGCAATATAATTTTTAATGGATGAAGAACATAAATATATTTTTTCCATATATCTCTTGTTTCAACAATAAATTGTTAATATATTCTATGTATATTTTAATCTAAAAAATGTAACTTATATATACATACGTATCTATATATGTGTGTGTATGTGTATATCTATGTGTGTGTATGTATGTATGTATATATATATATATATATATATATATATATAGTAGAAATGGTAATTAATAAAAACTGAAGTGCTCAATACTGTTGTAGAGCAAATATGCGTTTTATTTTTTATTACCGTATCTGTGTTAAATTACATTATTGTTTCAGCTATCCGGCCGTTTTTTCTGTAAAATTCTGAGGAAGCTACAGACGGCCAAAAAAAAAAAAACGGCCGGGTAGCTGAAACAATAATGTAACTTAACAGAAAGATACGGTAATAAAAAATAAAACGTATATATATATATATGGTTTAGTGAGGGATGCCCTTTTCTCTTCCCTGCAGCCTCTCTCCCACAGAAGAGACGTTGCGAGCCTGTCTTTGTTTTATCGTTATTTCCATGGCAAGTGCTCGTCTGAGCTCCAATCTCCCGCCCCCCACCTCGCCAATCTTTCACGAGAAACACCCGTCTGGCTGAAACTACTCTCAATAATTTTACCCACTCTTTATCTGTTCCTAAATCCAAACGTAGATTCCATGAGCAGAGTTTCTTTCTAAGAAGTGCACGACTGTGGAACTCTCTTCCGTTTGCCTGTTTCCCACCTGACTACAACTTGGATGGCTTCAAGTTCAACATAAACAAATTCCTGACATACCGTTTCCTTAAGTAAGACACACTATCAAATCTCCAATACTAATGATTGCTACAATAGTATCTCATTGATTACTGTACACACAATAACCCTTATCCCTGAGTAGCCCCCGGGCCTTGATAAGTGGTGACTCCCATGTAAAAAAAAATACACTTTGAAAAAGAGTTAAAAAACATATCTAATTTCAAAAAGGAAACACTAAATAAGTGGATAGTCCTTAATCCGCGGAGTTCCGAAGAAATACTTTCCTTCTCATCAGAGGGTAGGATTTAGCAAAATGCGGGATCGGAGTTTGCTTATATATATATATATATATATATATAAGCATGAAAGTTTAATTCTTTAGATGAAAATATACATAAAATATATTCAGCTTAACATAATATTATTATATTGAAAATATATGCTTAAGGAAAGAAATAACTCTTTTCCATATATTCCTTGTTTTAAGCAATAAATTCTTAACTTAAATATAATTTTATATATTTTTGGTCTAAAGAATTTATATATAATTTTTACATTTATATTTTGCTCTATTATTTATATATTGAGCTTTACATTTTTGGCTTGGATTGTCTTGAAAATATTATTTCACTGTAATGTTTAATAAGAAAGGCAAAGGATACCCTCTGTAGGGGCAGCTGCGCGTGTAACTGTATGGCAAGAATGACACAATCTCAAACCACACCTCTCCTGAATCGGCATTGCTCGAGTCCAGTGGCAAAATTAGGTCTAGGACGACTGGAAACAATAACAAGATAAGCGGAAAGCGCATACAGCACCTGGAAGTCCCAAATGGTCACCCATCTGGTACTGGCTACGCTCATTGTTGCATAACTTCGGTGATCTGACGGGAACCGGTGTGTCAACGTATTATGCCGTGTGTGTGTGTGTGTGTGTGTGTGTGTGTGTGTGTGTGTGTGTGTGTGTGTGTGTGTGTGTGTGTATATATATTATTTTATGTATCTACGATCTCTTATGGATCGTATACTAAAACAATATTGTTTTGTCATTAAATTATTAATCGGACCAAATCGTTAGTCATTTCATTTTATAAAAACACACTGATTTCCTTA
Source organism: Euprymna scolopes (assembly GCF_053919585.1). Lineage (NCBI taxonomy): Eukaryota > Metazoa > Mollusca > Cephalopoda > Sepiida > Sepiolidae > Euprymna > Euprymna scolopes. The sequence continues at coordinate 12,425,613 of NC_136499.1, read as the reverse complement.
AGAAAATGATGTTTGAATTTTTATTTATAAGTTTATTGGATCTAATTGATAATTTAAATACTTTCAAAATTCTTATTATAAGATTATGATATTTAAACTGTTTTAGTGTTTACATCAATTTAGTATTGAATAATACTGGGACAAAATATGCTTTAATACTTTTTCGCCTTATCAAAAGACAACATGGCGGCATCCCATAAGACTCCATTTTTTGAAAATCGCGCTATATTTACACATTTCAAACTCGTTTTCTCAAAGTCGAAAATTTTTTGGACCAAGTCGAAAAGCTCCATAATTTACCAATATTTAAAATTAAACATTTCGATGATATACACACCATTCATCTCGCATTATATTTGCCCCCTCGACCCCCTACATAATAATAATAATAATAATAATAATAATAATAATAATTAAACACTACATAGAACCAAGAAACAAAACATGAAACAAAAAAGAGAACCAAGATCACTGAAACCGCATATCTATAATTTCTCTAACCCAACCCTACCCCCATTGCCATATCACTGCTCCCGCAAACCAGCGAGACCAAATAACCAAGTAGAGTCAAGGAGGAATGAAAAAGCGATGAACTGACCAGACCTCAGCCAAATAAGTGCGATGAGAACTGAGACCTTGGGAAGGCTTATTTCCACTCAAATCCCAGCAAAGATCAATAGCTGCTGCCAACGAGAAATCAATGGCAAGCAGCTGTTGCGATAATGTTAATTTATTTGCAAATGTCATCGAAAGAGGTGGAGAGTACTGGAAACCTGTGGAGGCTTGTTATCACTTAGCTTCCTGTGAACACCACAGGCTGTTTTCAGGGAAAGATCTCTGAAGACCTGTGTCAAAGCTCCTTGTGAGATAATAATAATAATAATAATAATAATAATAATAATAATAATAATAATAATAATAATAATAATAGATTAAAATTCTACTGCGATAGTAAATTCATTATTTTGTAGTTTTTATTTTGTTAGTAGAAAAATCAATTATTTCGTGGGTGTTTTATATTTGAATGGAATTTGGAAAATTGATGTTGTGTATTTAGCAAAAAATAAAAACTACACAACACATACTACTAAAGCTGATATATTTTTTAGCATTGCCTTGGCCAAATATATAGGCACATTTATTCTTTTAATTGGGGGGGTGACATTCCGAGAAATTGTCAATGTTATTATTTAGTCAACTGTCAACATAAAGCAGAGGAGATGAGGATGGTGGAGAGGGAGGAGAAGCGGTTTTTTTTTCATTTACAGGATGAAATTTTAAACCGATAAAAACTTTTGCACTGACTTAATATTTCGTTATCCATTTCACTGGGCAACACCGGATACCTTTGCTAGTTAAACATCAATTAAATTCAAATAATGTATAAAGAAACGTAAATTCGATTATACTTACAACTTTCACGCATTCATAGCCATCGTTAGACTAATTAGATATTTATTGTCTGACGAATCCCACAGAAGCGTGAACAATTAAATTGTGTGTATTCCCAGCACACGATTTTGGACATTTAATCGTACAACACATACATACATACGAACATACATACATACATGCACACATACATAATACTTCAATAAAACATGCACACATATACAAAGCACATATATACATCCAATACACATACATATATAAACATATACATACACACATACACGCATGCCTACATACGCACATGCCTACATACAAGCATACACAAAAACATACACAAATATATATGTACACATACGTACATACCTGCACACATACTCGTACACACGTACAAACGCACTTTTATAATACATACATATACACATACACATATGTATACATACACACATATATATACATACATATACGAATACATCCACACATATACACATACATACATACTTCCATAATACGCACATACACACGTGCATGCATAATCACAAACACATACATATATACGTACATGCATACACACTTGCATACATACATATATACATACATGCATTGAAAATCTTTTACGTACACATGCACAAAAGTAGGTTTCTATCGGATTTGGTCAAGATCAAAGTGTAGTATCTGACTGAGAGTGCACTTCACTTTTTTTTTACCTCGATCAGTGGAAGAGAAATCCTCTAGACTTGGGCGATTTTTTTTTATTTTTGTTCCTATCCAGAATGTCCCATTTTGGAGTGGTGGGCTTGATTTCCCCCACATTCAAAACTGACCTTGTGTCTAACTATGCACCTGTGAGGAGGCAAGTAAATAGGAACACAATAAATCAAACTCGTTTTTGTTTGACGCATAAAAATTTAATCTTCTATAAAAGGCACATGTCTGCGTGTATGTGTGTTTGTATGTCCGGCTAAAACTTGTAACATCCAGAATAAAAACTCACAATATATATATATATATATATATATATATATATATATATAGTGTGTGTATATATATATATAACTGCTTAATTTACTCACATAAAATTAATATACGAAAGTATAGATTTATGCGTAAACTTTAAGTATTTACTTCAAAAGTGCTCAATACGTAGGTAGAGCTAGTTAGTAAGTTATAAAATATATATGGCAATTAAGCTACACTGAATATTCCGAGTTTTATCCACTCTAGGACTCTTCAGGCTTATGTATATAATCAAAGCTCCCCTCCTTTAGGTCGAGCACTATTGTAAATGTATTTAACCCTCTGCCTAGTTTAGTGATTAAGCGAAGCCCGCTGTCCGTTTGTTAAAACAAACTATTAGCTCGACCACTGTTAAGCGTTGGATAAACGTTTATCTAATAGACAGTTGATGAATGGTTTACGAGTACCGATATTTAGTCCATATTTTAGTGGTTAGAGCTGCCAACTGTCAACGCGATGGTTGCAGGTTCGGTCCACGGCTGGGTAAAGGTGTTAGTCTATCCGCACTGATATGTTATGATACAACGAAACAGTACTGTATTATTTATTCAGAATAACATTTACTGGGCTTAATTTTACCAGGTTTTGTTAGACGGGCTGGTTCTTCCCGAAATTCAATGTAATTATTTCGGTTTTTCAAATAAAAAAAATTCTGGTTATGTAGTAATTTTGACCAGTGTTTCACTCGAATAGGTACCGCATTGTCAGCCAACCTCCAACCTCTGTTCCGCCTCCGCATTGCTGTATTCCGTGCGTGTTTTACAAGTATTTTAATGAAATGTATGTATGAAGCCATAGCAATTGTGTCTTTTTGACATGCATACACCCGGCTAACCATACAAGAAACAAAATCCCACTCCTTCATTGATAAGATACTTTGATGACGAAATCTTTCTACTCTAATATTTTCTTTCCTCGGACTGCTGTACGTTGGAATTCCGTCTCCTGTTTGCTGCTCCCTGACTGCATTAACCTGCTGAAGTTTAAATGTAATATGATCAGATATTCACTGTTCAATTACTCAGTTTCCTGTTAGACTTAATCCCAAACATTAGTCTCTTACGTTTCAAGTGAAAATATGCCTTGTTTGAAGAGAAAAAGAGAAAAAAAAATTGTTTAAACATTCATTAAAGAGTTCAACACTCAACACTGGATAAACTAATCATTGAATGAACATACTAGAATTCAAATAATCCGAAGGACCTGTTTTAGCAACATCCCCCAATTGTAATAAAAAATCGAATTCTTTAAAGAAAATTTCCTCTCAAAGTAATTCTCTCTAACAAAAATATCAGCGAAGCAAAATATAATTATAAGAATCTATCATACAACTATTGGTGGCAACAAATGACTTATCCACGTCGGTATTTAATAAAAAATTGAATTTTGCTTAACACAGTTTTAAGCGAACTAATATTGCTGTTGTTGTAGCTCTTTTGTTAAAACTGCAAAAGTATTTATCTCAGCTAGCAGGGATGCCCGGCTTAGCCCGGTCGTAAAATACGCTGAAATATGATATTTTAATTTACGAAAATTTCGCATTTGTTATATTATAGTGTCAATTTTCTATTGCTTCTAATATATTATAAAGTTGTAATTTCAAAAATAAAAAAAATATATCCATATGACTTAGTTGCATTAGCTTGAATCAAAACCGAAACAAAAACATGAAGGAAAAACAAATATAAACACACACACACACACACGCACACACACACACATATATATATATATATATATATATATATATATATAGTGATGATCATATTTATTGGCACGGTAAAATAAAAGTTAAATTTTGTCTAATAAATTCTAAAAAAGGGATTAAATTAAAGAAAATAACAAAGTATATTATGTATTTTTAACTAGCCTTTCCGATGCAGCAATCGGATTTTAGAAAAAATAAATAACAAAGGAACAACAAACATAATTGCAAAAAACCCTTGTTCAAAATTATTGGCACGATTTATTTAATAATCAATTGTATAGCCTTTGGCCTTGATTACCTTCCTCAGTCGCTTTTCATAGTTTACAACCAAGTTGTTGCACTCTTCAGTAGTAATTTTAGCCCACTCTTCCTGGCAATAATCCTCCAATTGAATAAGATTCTTAGGCTTCCTTTGAATTACCCTCAATTTTAATGTTCTCCATAAATTTTCAATCGGATTAAGGTCTGGGCTTTGTGATGGCCACTACAAAACATTAATATGATTGTCCTCAAGCCATTTCTTAGTCAGTTTAGCCGAATGCTTTGGGTCATTATCTTGCATGAACCACCAACGACGACCAAGTGAGAGCTCTTTAGCAGAGTCTTTCAGGTTTTCATCCAATATTTTAACCTAATCTTCCTTTTTTATGCTACCTGTGACCTTAACAAGTCGCCCTGGTCCAGAGGCAGCAAAGGATCCCCAAAACATCAAACTGCCTCCACCGTGCTTCACTGTGGGTATGGTGTTCTTAGGCAGGAAAGCTTCGCCAGATTTTCTGTAAATATAAGACACTTTATTATGGCCAAATAACTCTATTTTCGTTTCGTCAGTCCATAGAACACGTTTCCAGAATGCAACATCTTTATCAATATGACGTTTTGCAAAGGCTAGCCTTGCTTTCAGGTGCATAGGCTTCAATAAGGGAGTCTTTCTCGGACGACATGCTTTTAAACCAGCTCTCTTCAAAACTCTACCAACTGTATGTCGAGATACATTCACTCCAGAGGTGCTCTGTTCATCAACAATCTCCCCAACAGAGATCCTTGGGTTTTGTTTTACTTGTCGAACAATTTTCCGTTCATCTCTTGGGGAAAGAATCCTTTTTCTCCCTCTACCCTCTAAACTCATAACGTGGCCTTGCGATTTGAACTTGTTTATTATGGCTCTAACAGTGGATTTGGGAAGGTTTAGCTTCTTTGAAATCTTATCATAGCCCTCCCCATTGGTATGGCATGCTATAACAAGCTTCCTGACGTCTTCGCTGTGTTCCTTAGTTTTAACCATGGCGATTGAAAATTATAATTTAGTCACTTATATTAGTTTAAATAAATCGCTATCTAAAAATTATCTGAAAAAAATTATTCACTGAATTAGCGTTAAACAAGCATAATATGGCTATAAAAAAGTTCAGAAAGCACGTAAACCGGAAATTGATTGATATTATACTGATACTAAAAGAAAAACAAAGCCGTGCCAATAATTTTGAACAAGGGTTTTTTGCAATTATGTTTGTTGTTCCTTTGTTATTTATTTTTTCTAAAATCCGATTGCTGCATCGGAAAGGCCAGTAAAAAATACATAATATACTTTGTTATTTTCTTTAATTTAATCCCTTTTTTAGAATTTATTAGACAAAATTTAACTTTTATTTTACCGTGCCAATAAATATGATCATCACTGCATATATATATATATATATATATATATATATAACTTGAGTTCCTTCAGCTATCGTCGAAACCAAAACTTATGAAGAATGTTTGATAAAATTATTTACAAAAACAAGACTTGAGTGTCACCAGCTTTAATAGAACCCGAAACCAAAACCTATGAAGGTAAAATTATTTATGATGGAAGGTCATAACAATTAAACAACAGTCACTCGGAAGATAAAAGATGTGAGCGTGGCACACTTAATATCGCACAAGCAATCGTATTAATATATAAATGAATAAAGAATTGAAAGAGCAAAGTAAAATGAAACTGAAATAGCAGTTAAATATGAATGAAAACAAATTGAGAGCATTGTCATAAAATGATTTCGCGTAATTACCATTTATACAAACCTCTCTGTTTGGTTAAGCAGGTGAAGCATTTTAAAAGCAGTGGGTGGGTGTCTATATAAATTGGCGTTTGATGAGGTCGTTTACGAGCATCGTTCCTTTAGGCCAGAGGTTAGTACTGCCGACTATCAACTAAACGGTTGTAGACTCAATCTCTGGCTAGGGATTAGTGCTAGTCTAGACGGACACAATTTTTATGTGAATATATATATATATATATATACACACACACATATATATAATATATATATATATAGAGAGAGAGAGAGAATAAATGACAAAAATTATATTCCAAAATTCATGATGTTGACCATCTTATAATTTATTCCTTTAATTCAGTTGATTTATACAATTAAAGTAAATGTAACTAATTAATTTACAATTCAATATTAGCAGATATGAAGTATAACTTAATAACTCATGACTATCGATTGAAATAATTTTTAACACTAACATTTTATATTGGAAAAATTAGTGAATTAATTTATAATATCAATCGATTTAATTTTTTTAAATAATTTTGAGGAGTTATGATAACGAAAATGATCAATCGTTTTTTTACTTTTACTTTTCCTTAGCTTAGTTTAGTTTCATATATACAAATATTTATAATAGTTTATAATTTATTGATATTATTTTCATAAGTATGTATACAAAATTAGAATTAATAAATGTACTAATTATTAAATAGAACATTTTGGTAGAAGATTTATAAATTAATTAAAATTGTTAGTATGAATAGTTGGGTTTAAAGACTTTGTTTGATAAAAATTCAATATGGCGTAATGGAAAAATATAAAGGTATTTGCGGCTTCTCTTCAAATTTTCCGATTTTAATCATGTCAAATCCCACTTCATTTCCTTTTGACGGATTGATTGTTGCTATTTCTTCTGATGAGTTAAGGGCATAATAGATTCACTGATTGATATAATAATTAAGTGATTAATTTTGCGCGACGAAACAGACACTGTTAAGAATTGTATAAGTCAACTGAATTAAAGGAATAAATTATAAGATGGTCAACATAATGGATTTTGGAATATAACATTTTGTCATTTATTTTCTATATTGCTCTGTAATTACATTGAGCTTCATAAATAAGGATTGATATATATATTATAAGATATTATTCCACAGAAACATATCTATATATATATCTCTCTCTCTCTCTCTCATATATATATATATATATATATATATATATATATATAGGGTCCGCCACTAAATCAGGAAGATTTTAAAAATTATATAGTTATTGGAAATATACATTTTAACAACTTTATTATACATGAATGGAATGTACATTTTTACCATATATTTTAGATGACGAAGCAATGCTATATTTTTTTTAATTACTCCTTTGAAATGGGTACTATTAGTGGCCTGGCATTATTGAATTCGGATGTTAAAGTTCCTCATGACTTCTTGCAGCATATTTACCGGTATTCAATCTCGTTTTGAATGCGTTTTTTGATAGCCGGAAGTGTCCTAGGCGGGTCACTTTTGAACACTTTCTTTTTAAGATAGTCACAAGCACTCTAATTGGGTGAACAAGGAGGCCAAGTGATATTTCCGTTGCGAGAAATGACACGAACTGAAAATAAAGCGTTAAGGACATTGATGGAAATTCATGCCGTGTGACTTGTAACTCCATCTTATTGGAAAAGTGTTTGTTTATCCACTGCAAAACGGGAAAATTAAGGAGTGCAAAAGTTATTTATCATCTCAACATACCGTTGCACATTTATGGTGACTGCATTACCAGCCTCAGTTTTCATACAAAAAAAAAAACTGGGGCGATAATACCTCTTGCAAACATAGCGTACCATACCGTCACTTAGGAACTTCTCATGGAGCAAACAAGGATTTTCCTTCGCCCAATAAAGTTTTGTTTGTTTAAGTAACCGCTCAGATAAAAATGCGCTTCGTCACTCATCCAAAAGTTGTTCAATTGAGGGTGTTTGAATGTATGGTTTACCCTCCCTCTCACAATGCTACCTGCATTGCTTCTTAAAAAAAATGGTAAAGAATGTAGATTCCATTTACCAATAATGAAGTTGTTGAAATCTATTTTTTTCAATAATTTTTTTTTTAAGTCTTTCCATTCATTGACAGACCCTGTATGTTTGTGTGTGTCGATTTTTATTGTTGATTTTTTAAAACTATAATTAAATATTCGGCGTGACGTTTATTTCCTATGATCACGGAAGTAATTTTCCTTTATGTGAAAATTGAAAAAAATAATGGAACAAACGAAGCAAAAAAAAATGAGCTGAATAAAAATAAACTGAATCCTGGACGTGGATGATACTAAAAATACAATAGCGAATTACTTAGGACCTCTACTCAGTCAAAGCTGACGGAACAAGAATATGCTTCCCCCATGGATTAAATAAAAGGTTTTGTTCGAAATTACTGCAGATTCCTGAGATCAACAGAAAGATTCCCAAAAGTTACAACTGGAGACGGTCGGATGTTACATCGGCCGAAACATTTTGAAAAGAACAATCAGATGGAGAACAGTAGCCCGAATCCATGAATAAAATCAGTTCATTGCTAAAACGAAATTAAAAGAAAAAAAGCAAAAACAATAAATTTGTCTTCTGATTGGCGAAGATGAGGATTGATGAGTAAAGTTGTTTTTCTTTAATAAAGTGTTCGTCGACATGGCGATTGGTTCCGGTCCCAGGTGCAAGTGCGACGAAGATGAATTTTTCGAGTGTCTCGATGCGTGCAAAATGTTTCTGTCTCACGGTTGTCACTTGGGATTGGGAAGAACGCTATGACCGAAAGAGAAATAAAAGCAAATGAGTAAAATCGGAATATTAAAAAAATAAATAAATAAATCAAATATACTGAAGCAAAAAGAAAATGAAAGGCAAAGAAAAATAATCAAAAAATTTTAAGAGCAGAAAAATAGACTCAGGTCACATAAGCATAAGACACTCTTGTTTAAGAGATTTTTTATCGGAAGAATGCTGTAGTTAGCTTAAAGCATTGTGTGTAATGTAAAATAACGATTTCTGTATGACGGCTATAATAATGCAGTTTTGTAGAAAAACTGATGCGTGCTAGATAAGGTAAAAGCAATATAAACAATATTGAAAGTTTTCAATAATGTTTGAATTACAAATAATGTATTTACCAACATATGTCGAACCAGAATAGTATTGTGGTATTAAGTTCTTTGAATTTTCGAGGCATAACTTATCTTCAGACAAAAGAAAGAAAATATATACACCACTGAGTGTAGGTTTTCCTATGTCTGCGTATCTGGCCCGCTTGGAGGAGAGGCACTGTCAATTGAAAAATTCAGCAATATAGTGCCCTATTTCATAAGCCCATTCGCTGTGTAGACTCAAAAATGGTCAATAGAGGTTTATTGCCGGTCTAGAGTATAAATAATATTCGGCGGAATCACGTTGACACGCCGGTTCTCGTAAGATCACTGAATTTAAACAACGATGATCCTGGGCAGTACCATATGGGTGCACATTTGCGAAAGCTAGGCGCTGTATGTACCACGCCGAATCCAGGTGGGTATCTGGGGGCGCTTTTAATTCACTGGTGCACCCTGAATAAATTCGTCTGGCGGTTAGGTGACAAGGTGGAACTTCATGTAATGGTGTGCCTGCAACCTGCTACAAGATGCCTTTCTGAACCCGCATGTCAAGCAGATTATGCCGCAGCGAATGGAAACACCTGAAGTGTGTGCGACCCGAAGATGCACCTCGTGGATCGCCTAAACCACTTGGTAGCTGGGCTGGCTCAATCCTAATAAGCAAAATGTATACTCGCATCCGAGTTCTGCAAACGACGACGACAGTATAAAGAAACGTCCGTGTAAATATCAATTGACCTTTGTAACTACGAAGATAATAGCAAGAGTTGTTTTCTTTCTTTTTTAATAGTGTTTTTTCCTGCCGAAAGCAGAAATCTTGACGCATGTGCAATCGTTTTCTTTTTTTTTTTTTGTTTTTTTCGTCCGGCATTTTATGTAAATTGCAGGGCTCCATTTCGTATGAATTCTCATCGTTAGCAACTATGATATCTAGTTTTGGGTCATAGTGTTCGAGGAATAGATATGACATGAGTTTATTTTTATAATCAAATGCCGTAGCTCGTTCTATGGGACCGGGAGGTCGTGCATGTTGGAAATGAATGTCTGGTAATTTTTCGCTAACCTCAGAAAAACTTTCTAATTTGGTAATACTTGGGGGAGATGGCATATCTTTTATAGCTGTAGCCCTTTCCGAGTCTGATCTTCTACCGTTTTTGTCGACAGTGTGTCCACAAATATTTTATCTTCCATGAAGAAATCGCACTTTTCTTTTAAAACTATATTCCTGTATCCGAGTGAATAACTTGTGGAAATATTCTCGATATTGTTCTCTAATCTTACTTATTATAATAATGCCATCGTTATCGCCAAATCCAAACAGCCCAACATAGTATTAATTTTTTTAAATGGCGGATGCTACTTTGACTCCAAACACTAACCTTTCAAATTTAAATAACCCCTTATAGGTGTTAATACATAAACATCGAGCTATTTTTCTCGACTGGGATTTGAAGGTACGCGTCACTCAGATCGGCTTTAAGGAAGATTTTGTTCAGTTTAGCGATTTTAAAGTTTCTTCAGGGCTAGGAAGTGAGTAATAGTTGTACTTTAGTACTAAGTTCAAATATGTGAAGAAATCGGCGCAAACTTCCTTTGAACATAGACGGTAGGATCTGTCCATTGACTGAATTACAATTTCGATGGGATACCGTTATTTATTTTTAATCTTTAAAGTCTCTTATTAATTTTCTTCAATGGGACGAACCGTACGATTCTTTTTTCTTAAATACTTGTTGCGTATTATGTTCGAGGTCGAATCTAGCTGACATTTTTGTGCATTTTCCGAGACCGGCTGAGAAAACTTCACGAAAACTTTATTTTAACCCTTGTTTGAGATTTTCCTCATCTGTCGTTGGAGTTTCCATTTTTTTATAAAGCGTGTTTATAGGCAATTGAATTGTTACATCCAATCCGTCCCTAAAAGAGTTCTTGTAATTTTTAACACGAACTCATTTAATTTCTTTGTCGTGCCGGTAAATGTAACATTAGTGATTTATTAACTTTCAAATTTTGTTTTCGACACATTTCGGCTGTTTTGTAGGACTTTAGCATAGTACGTTTATTTAATCTCCTCGATGTATGCTCTCGAATCCAACTGAAACTAGTCTGGTTTGAATCCAACTGAAACTTCACGTTTTTATTTAATATTTCTATTAGTTTATATTTACGTGTGTTTTATCGTCATTTTCGTTTGTTCTATTATGTCGTACCCGACTTTTATATTTGCATGTGTTTTTATGTTGTTGTTTCTTCGTTTGTTCTTGTGTTTTTTATACGAATTTTAATTGTGTTCATTGTTCTACAAAGGGAGCTTTTATGTCTAATTATGTTACAGGTCCAGTGAGTTTTTTATGCAGAGTGGGCGGTTTTTACCTCAGAACAGGGCGATCGACCGATAATAGTATAATTTCCTTTGGTCATCAGTGAATGTTTTTTTTTCTGTGTGCGAGGAAATCATGTTCTTTCTTTCTTAATTTTATGTGGAGAATAGTTTCGATTTTTTGTATTTTTCTTACGTATGCGATGCCTGATTTTTCAATGTTCTTTGAATATTTTTCAACACTAATCACTCGTTTGGCAATTGATAAAAACCTTTTTACAAACATTCGACCTTTGAAATCGTCAGCACTCAGTTTAGCTAATTTAAAATTTTCGCAATGTTTGGTGACTATTGGATAAATGTTAAATAGTTGTCATCATATTCATTTCATTAAATTCTGGCATTTCCGCCTTTTGTGAAATAACATCGTTTTGGGTGCTGAACAGTTCAGTTATTAGTTTTACTGTTCCAGAAAAAGTTAAGTCGATTAGTTTTCAGGGTAAAATGTAAGCGAAGAATTTTTTTGTGTTCTGTGAGTCCCAGTTTTCGAAGTAATAAGCAAACCGTTTTAGAACACGCTTAATCGATACAATTAATGTTATACAGGTCAGCATACTTTCTAAAATATGAGGCGAAAAATCTTGTATTCGTCTGGAGCGTAAATGAAATTGTCAATGGCGTTCCAGACTGCGCTTTGTGAGAATAATGTTATTTTTCGGGACTCGGTTTTTATTTGTTAAAGTCTCTAGTAATAAATCCGTTTTCTTTTGTTATTCCAATAGCAGTTTTCGAAATGTGTCTTCCATTTTCTGTTGTTGTTCCATCTGTCTCTGTTGTTGTTGCATCTGTTATTTAACTAGTTCAGTCATTCCTCTTTTTTTCTTTTTTTTTTCTTTTTTTTTTTTTTTTTTTTGCTGCAGATACATTTGATATTTACACAGTTACGCCGTACTTGATTTTCTGTCTTCTATGGTTTCTTATTTTCCTTTTTTAAGAAAAGGGAATGAAAATTGAATATGCTTTGAACAACAACAACAACAATAATAATAATAATAATAATAATAATAATAATAATAATTTACGATATTCCACGTAGTTTTTGCTTTCTTAACGATCAACGCAATTTAGATCTTGCGGCCGAAAACAAAAATTTCTCTCTCTCTCTCTCTCTCTCTCTCTCTCTCTCTCTCTCTCTACTAAAGTTCACCCCTTTCTCTATGCAGAAAGCAGTTAAAAATCAAGTTCTTTTTATTTGTAATTTTCTCTTTGCGAAAAAAACACAAATAAAACGAGAAACCGAGAAGTCACTTATTAGTTCAACAAAAAAAATCTACGAATTTTCTGTTTATAACTTTTTACCCGTTGAATGAGTATTATCTGTCTTTTAATTGGTGCAGCGATTGGCGAGTCAACTATAACTTTTAGGCATTTAAAACGTTTAACCGCCCGCGTTCTACAGTACCGACATCCTGAATGTCCTCTTATTAGTGTTTTCGAACACTATCTTGCTCGTTCGAATACTTCGCAAAGTAACATGTCGCTGTTGTTTAGTTGTCATCCACTGTAAGAACTTAGACACCAGGGTAGGAAAATAGAATGAGAAGTCAGGAAGACACTCACTTGCAAAAAGTGCCTGAGCAGCCCCGTCAGCATTCCCGGTAAGGGCGCCTCATGCGATTTTCTCAAAGAGAGAAAGCAAGGCCTGGGAAGATTAATCTCCTAGAACTGCAGAGAATTAAACTTCCATCGCAAAATCAACAGTGATTGGATCATTAAAGGAATCCCATAATTTCCGCTGAGTTTGGGATCCCAGGATAAAAATCCCTAACCGTGTTGAGGTGGCCGTTTTTGAATATTACGATGTTATTTCGAATCCCTCGTTACCGGATCATAAAAACAGACTCGAACAACGGGTTTAGGAAGAAAGACGATATTGTACAAAGATTTTTGTCGATATTTACCGATTGTTGAGTTTGATAGTATGTAGTCACGTGTTAGGTCGCTAACGTCCCGGCATTTACCTCTCTTGCATATGTTTCCATAAAATCAGCATGATTTGACGCCAGAAGTTTGCATGTAATTATCCCCCTTGGAATGAATTCAAAATACAGACACATAAGCAAGCAGAGAAAGTATCGCTGATATAATAAATAGATTGGATTGGTCATATTATTAGGATTTTTCGGACTATTTTCGATCGATGAAACCTCTGATCTTCCTCAATTGGGAATTTGTTTTGGGCGACCTCGGGAATCTGCACGAAAGGAATCCGTGACGTAGTTGTAAACATACACTTTTCCAGTGGTTGAATGTCCAGTCCTAAGTTTGGCCAACACTTATAAATGTAACTGCAAATTACTTAGGACTTTTACCCGGAAACGACTGACGGAACAAGAATATGCTACTCCCGAGATTAAATAAGGGTTCCGTTCGATATTCCCTGCAGATTCCCGAGTTCAACGGAAAAATTCTCGAGTTCGACAAGATACGCCTGAAGAAGGTCGGAGGTTACATCGGCCGAAACGGGAATATAACATTCAAGAGAAAAACAGTAGTCCATAGAATCCAAATAATACGAATTATCTTTTTTTTTTCAAAAATTCATAAACTTATTTGAACTGCGTTATTCAGGAGAGTTGGAAATCTGCAAACTTGTTAGCTATGTAAGGTCCTTCGCAAATAAAAGAAAAAGGGTCGAATCTTTCTAATAATAAAGTGCAGGTAAAGCTTCTCCGTGTTATTTTCAACCCTTTTGCTCGCGTAATATCTAATTATTGAGTAAAAAAGAAAAAAGTGGTAGTAAGCAGGCAGGCTCGAACCTGTTCCGCGAAGGAGGCAAAGAAAGTGAAAAAAATACGTCTTTGCTGTTGCGCCCATTGCCAAACTGGAAGTGACGTAGGTTTAAATTAAGGCTAGACAATCGAAAAGAGCGGATGACCTTCGAAAATATCGGCGAAAAAAGCGACATTTCCCTGTAGAAACGTGCCAAGTTGTAGGGTAGAGGAATTAATGTTTTTAGCTACTTATTCGATATTTGTCGTCCGAAGGGCTGTGCTTCAAAATGATACCGATCTCGTGAAAATCCGTCGCCTCTGTCGATAATTTTAGGCAGACATACATAATAGATACATACATACAGTTAACCAGACAGGTGAGATTTATATTATAGAAGATTACGGAAAGAATTATGACGGCCGATAAATGTCAGCTCAGCGGGAATCCACAAAATGACGTGTGTAAACAAAAGCGCCGAACTTTGCAAGTAAAATGGGCTTATTTGAAATGAATGAGTGATTAGGCATGAAACAGTTATGAACGATAAAGGGTAAATGTACGCAGATGTCTTTAATCATCGCCCCTTCGTTTCATACACACATCAACATGAAACTCACCGCATGGGGGCGCTGCAGACAAAGAAATATTCACGATTCAAGACAAGACCACAAAGTAATAATCATGGTTGATAGTAACCTGGTGTACTGATTAACGTAGCACTCAGTGTGCCGTAGTGAATACTTCTTTTTGTACTTAGGGGATCACCACTTATCAAGACCTGGATGCCACTCAAGGATAAGGGTTTATGAGTGTTAGGTAGACAATGAGACAGCATCGCGAAGATCAGTATTAATGGAACTTGGTTAGCGTTTATTTATATAAGAAGATGATTCAACAAGAACTTGTTTACATTAGACTTGAAAACGATCATGCGATAGTGAGATTGGAAGCAGCACCATAGTATTGTAATCAACACATGGACAGTTCTCGAAAAAAAACTCTGCTCATAGAATTTTCGTTTAGTTTTACGCTAAAATAGAGAGTAATGGAATTGTTGACCGTTGTTGTTGTAGGCAGACGAGTATTTGTATTATTTGGATTGTTTAGACTATTGTTTTCATCTTGGTTGTTTGTTTCTTGTTACACAACGTTTCGGCCGATATAATCTCTGGCTATTTTCAGGTGTATTAAACTGGGTGTTATTCGTGAATGGTAAAAAATAACGCCAAGTTTATTTCTCTTTTTAATACATCCGGGTTCATTCCGGTTTTTTGATATGATGTTTTGTACATTTTTGAGAAGAGGATTGATAATTATTTTTGTATTATTTGGATGATGCTCGCAAATAATGATAAAGTCTACGCTTTCATATTATAAATGATGTTAAAATCGACATCTCTAAGACAACAGGTTCATGTGTTAATCATTTCAGACTAGCAAGTCATATTTTAGAAATAAAATTTCCATTTTAGAAATTATATCCTTATTTTAGAAATAAGATTTTCATTTTAGAATTTATATCCGTATTTTGAAAATAAGATATTTATTTTAGAAATTATATCTGTATTCTAGAAATAAGACTTTTATTTTGAAGATTGTATTCGTATTTTAAGAATATAATTTCTTTCAGAAATTATAACTGTATTTTAGAAATAAGATTTTCAATTTTAGAATTTTATCCTTATTTTAAAATACGATTTTCATTTCAGAAATTATATCTGTATTTTAAAAGTAGGATTTTCATTTTAGGAGTTATATCTGTATTTAAAAAATAAGATTTTCATTTTAAAAATTATATCTGCTTTTTAAAAACATCATTTAAATTTTAGAAATTATATCAGTATTTTAAAAATAGGATTTTTATTTTAGAAATTTTATCTGTATTTTAAAAAGGTTTTATTTTTAGAAATTATATCAGTTTTTACAATAAAAGCTTTATTTTAGAAATTATGTCTGTATTTTAAGAATAAAGATTTTCATTTTACAAATATATCCGTATTTTAAAATCAGATTTTTATTTTAGAAAAATATATCTGTATTTTAGAAATAAGATTTTCACATCAGAAATTAAATCTACTTTTTCAGAAATTGGACTTTAACTTAAGAAATTATATGGAAATTATAATAATTCTTCCGTATTTAAGAAATTAGACTTTTCTTTTAGAAATTATCGCTATAACTTCAAAATCAGATTTTTATTCTTAAAATTAGATCTGTATTATAGAAATTAAGTCAATACTTTAAAAATTAAGATATTTAATCTACAAATTATATCTGTATTTTAAAATTCGATCTGTATTTTAGAAATTAGGTTTGTATTTAAGAAATTATACCTTTTAATTAAAAAGAATTATATCTGTATTTTAGAAATGAAATCTGTATTGTTGAAATTATATCTATAATACAAAACATATCTGTATTTTAAAAAGTTGAATCTGTATTTTTAAGTTAGAGCTATATTTTAGAATCTAAGATTTTATTCAAGAAATTTGATTTGTATTTTAAAAATTAGATCAGAATTTTAGAGATTATTGCTATGAATAAAAAATCAATATTTATCTAACAAATCACGTTTGTATTTCATATTTGTATCAGCATTTTAGAAATTTGATCTGAATTTTAGAAATTCATGTGTATCACATTTGTATAAACATTTAATCTGTATTTTAGAAATTATTTTAGAAATTAGATAACTAATTAAAAGATTATATTTTCATTCAAGAAATTAAATCAGTATTTTTTAAATTATATTCGCATTTTAATAGTCATATGTGTATGTTAGAAGTTAGGTTTGTATTTTAGAAGTTAAGTCTTTATTTTACAATTTATATCCGTTTGTTAAATTTTAATTTGTATTTAGATATTTGACGCATTTAATAAATTTTATTTGACGCATTTAATAAATTCAATATGTATTCTAAAAATAAACCACGCACCTTGGAAATTAAGTGTGCATTTTCGAAAATAAAAATTAAATCTTTATTATTTTATTTAATCGGTACTTGTGTGTATTCATCGGTCAATACGTGACATAACATTGCAACACGATAAAAAAGATGTCAATTTGTAATCAAATTTGTCGACTGAAACTATTGATTTCTACAATTGCAATGGCAACAAGATGGATGCATGTACGTTGACATTAAAACGTATCGGTTCTTTTTGACATTCGGTGGAAAGATTTTCGGCGGACTGCCTTTAAAAAACAAAGAATGAGCGTTTCACAAAGTTGAAAATATTCATTTTTGATATTCATAAAATTTTTTATCAAGAATTATTTGATAACGAACTGAGAATCGTGGTGCAGTGGATAGAGTTGTTGAGTTGCTATGGTTCCAGGTGAGCATTGTTTGAAGATAGACGTTTCAATCCTACCCAGGCGAGAGGATTAGTTGGCCGAAACGTGTTGAGACAAAACAAGTATGGAAAGCAATAATTATTACGGATGAAGTTATAAGACTCTATATTCCTATCCTGTCGCGGTTAATCATCTGAAGAAGGCCAGAGGATGAGTTGGCCGAAACGTGGTGAAACAACAACTATAAAGATGAGGATAACAGTCTGCAAAAAAATAAATGTACAAATTATGAAGCCTCGTCTCAAAGGGTCTCAAATTTTTGTAAGTAAAAAATAAAATTAAAAAAATATATATAATAATCGGTACTTTTGCAATTAGATTTGTGTTCTATTTTTAGAAATTAACTTTATTCTTTAGAAATTAGCTGCGTATTTTCGAAAATAGATGTGAAATTTCGAAATTGACTTGTACAAGTGTTCAT
Source organism: Euprymna scolopes (assembly GCF_053919585.1). Taxonomy (NCBI): domain Eukaryota; kingdom Metazoa; phylum Mollusca; class Cephalopoda; order Sepiida; family Sepiolidae; genus Euprymna; species Euprymna scolopes. The sequence goes on along the minus strand of NC_136499.1, from coordinate 12,407,439 downwards.
GATGATTGTTGTGAATTAAAAGAAAAAAACAGCCATCCGCCATATTTGAATTTGCTCATACTAATTGCACTTTTTTCTTTTTACTCTTTTTCATCACCTTGCTTCCTGTTCCTGGTTGTAGCGAACCGTGAAGCAGCCTTTAGTTTCGCCATCGTCTCAGCTGGCATCGCCTACGCGATTACGCAGGCGTGCAGCCGAGGGAACCTCAGTCGATGTGGCTGCGACAAATCGAAACTGCCGAATTATTCACACAATGGATGGAAATGGGGCGGTTGCAGCGCGGACGTCAAGTATGGATTGTCCTTCGCCCGAAATTTTGTTGATATCCGAGAAATTACGAAGAACGCTCGCGCTCTCATGAATCTACACAATAACAGAGCAGGAAGAAAGGTAGGTAATCATCGTCTTGTTATAATTTAGTAAAGTGATCATATCTGCGCTTTAGCTTGTTTTTTTTTGTTTTTGTTTTTTGTTTTTTTGCTTGTTGGATTTTCTCCCCCCCCCCCTTTTTATACGAGTTTTATTTGGGACAAGGGGAGACAACAGCGAAATTTATTGAATTGTTTTCAGATAAATTAAGATGTTAAAACGGTCACTAATGGAAAAATGGGAGATTTTCTTTTAAGAAATAGGTTTCGTTATAAATTTAAGATTATTTCCAAAATTAAATTTATTTACAAAGGACAAGGTTCCCCACCTCGTAGAAAATTGCCTTACAGAATATTTAAGAAAGCTTCGGTAACTAGCGGGAAAATGTGGTTTTCTTTTTTTTTTAACAGACATTTTTTTTTTTATAAATTTAAAATTATTTACAAAATTAAATTTATTTGCAAAGCACAAGATTCCCTACGTCATTGAAATCGCCTCACAGAAGGTTTGAGGAAAGCTTCTGACACCTCATAAACTCCGATAGATATTTGTCTCAACGAAATAAATGAATCTTTGCGATTATAAGAAAAATTTTTTTTATTTCAATGTTTTAAATAATGTTTGCAAATTGAAGGCATACACGTCCATCACCATAGAAATTATTAGCAAAAATTCAATAAATTTTGTGATTGTTTACTTTTAGCCCGAGTCGAACATTTTCAAAAAATGAAAACAAAACAAAAAAAAAAACGTTAACATGCAGAAGTACCGTCAAGTTACGTCTTGTCTTCTTTCCAACGTACATTTTTTTAATGTTTCAGGAAACTGCATCATTATTGTTTTACGTGTCCTGGTAGTTACGTCACAAAGACAGGAAGTCGTTTGTAAAGTGGCGAAGGGATGGTGCAAAGTTACCAATTTTGACTAAACTGAGAGAGAAAAAGAAAGCGGCGAAAGAAAAAGAAAATCGCAGTGGGGATCAATATCATTTGGATTATTCATAAGGACCAGTGGCGTAAAAGATAAATTATTGGGTATAAGTCAGTTGTAAGTGACACTATTTTGCGGTTGAAGGTTCAAGCCTTAGTGTGGGAGATACTTGGAATATTTAACTAATTACTTAAGACTTCAACTCGGCTATAGTTGACAGAACAAGAGCATGCTACCTCTGTGGATTAAATAAAGAGTTCGTTCGAAATTCTGTGCAGTTTCTTGAGTTCGACAGAAAGATTCCTGAGTTTGACAAGAGACACCCGAAGAAGGTCGGAAATGACATCAGCCTAAACGTGAAGATGCCACTTGAGATGAGAACACTAGTTCAGATAATCTAAATAATATGTAACAACTTTGGATATCTGCTGTCCGATCATATTTTATTCATATGTGTATATGTATTCTATAAAGAGTGAATAAAACACTCAAAGAAATGTTAAAACTCAATTATTTTTGTGTCTTTATTAATAACGTTTATGAAATCTGTTATTGAGTAGAAGACGATGACAACCTGAAGAGAAAAAGGGAAACTCATCATCACAGCAACCACAGAAATTTGTCAGCTATTTTATCGACGAAGTGGACGCATCCGTGGAGTTCAAGAAGGGTGCACTTTTGGGATTGAAGAACAACCCAACTATGCTATACCATACAAATAACTTTAAGAGCACATGTTTATTACAAAAGATATTTTTTTGATAGGATTACATGAATTTATTTCATAGGGAATTGTATAAGATCACTGTGATTTAAAGAGCTTCCTAAGCGACTTCCATAAAATGACGTCATTGCTTAAGAGGTTTTCCATAATATTATGAATTAAGGAAACTTTTATAAAATCACTTTATGAGTTGAAACGACTTCTATGAAATTATAAGATAATATTATGCCATTGGAGGTCTGGTAAGTGCTTTTTCTCTAACCTTAATCATTCTATTCCTCTTGTTCCGTAACGATAATTTTGTGTAGTAACAATAGAGCCTGATACCATCATTTGTTTTCTTTTCTTTTTTTGGCGGGGGGGGGGGGCAATTCATGAAATTTCTTGCAGTTTCGATACCTTCCTTAGTGTTTCGTCCATGTTTTTGTTTTATTTCTGTTCTAGTTTTTATATGACTGGTTAGTACTTAAAGTTTATATAGATTGGTTTCTGCGTTTGAGGAATTTCTTTAAGATTGCAGTTGTTATTATGATTATTATATTATAATAATTTTTATTTTTTAATATTTCGGGCGATTCTCAATTTTTTATCAAATAATTCTTGATAAAAATTGAATGAATAACAAAAACGAATATTTTCAACTTTGTGAAACAACCTTTGTATGCATTTTAAAGTTCGCGTAAACTATTTTCGCCGGATGTAAAAAAATCCATACGTTTTAATGTCAACGTATACGCATCCATATTGTTGCAATTGCCGTTCGAAAAACGAATATATATATATATATATATATATATATATATATATATATATATATATATATATATATATATATATATATATATACGTTATTTGTTTTTAGTTTGTGATACTTTTTGAATTAATTCAATTCTTTATACGAAAGCGCATTTTTTCCTAAATACAAGTTGGGAATAATTTTCCCTTTAACCAATTTGAGCACCCACAAATAGGGAGCGGCATATGTATTATTTTAAAAATATAATTATCCATTGACACCTGTTCGTCGTCTATGACTCATCAGAGTGGCTGAATCTAGCGAGATTTAAAATCGGGACCCCATGGTAAGATACGTAAAGCCCTATCACTAGGCTATCTCGCACGACTGAATGTATCGCGTTTTTTTATAATATATTTTTATATATATCCGCGCCGAATCGTAAAAGATTCCAGGTTGGAATATTGGGCGCTTTTAATTAATTATGGGACATGCGCCCCGAATAAACTCGCCTGGTGAGTATGCGACAAGGCGATACTTCACATAATGGTGTACTGACAACCTGCTGCAAGATGCCTTTCTGAACCTGCATATCAAGCACATGTTTGCCGAAGCGAATCTGAGGTGTGTGCGACCCGAAGTTGCGCCTCGTGGATCACATAAAGCACTTTGTAGCTGGGGCTGGCTTGATCCTAATGAGCAACAATATACGTATACTTGTATCGAAGTTTTGCCAACGACAATACACACACACACACACACACACACACATATATATTTATTTATATATATATATATATATATATATATATATTCCGAATATTTATTATTAAAAAGAAAAATACGACATTGTGTGTGTGTATATATATATATATATATATATATATATGCGAGAGAGATAAAAGGAGAGATTCATATAAATAGAGAGATAAATTAATAGATAGATAAGTGTATCTATATCTATCTATCTATCTCTCTTTCTCTCTCTCTCTCTCTCTCTCTCTATATATATATATATATATATATATATATATATATATATAGAGAGAGAGAGAGAGAGGGGCAAGCGAAAGAGAGAAAAGATAGATAGATAGAGAAGAGAGGGAGAGAGGAAAACAAGGGATAAATAATAGAAAGAATAATGGTAACAGGCGGCAACGATCGTAGTATATGTTCTGTATTTGTTAGAAAAGGAGAAGTCCTAAACTAGGGCATCCATGTTGCGTCCTTTTCGGCTGGACAGAGACAGGTAAATATGAGACGGAAAAATAAAGCGTAAACAACGAAAAAGAATGTTTAATTCGCTACTATAAAAGTCCTAAAATAAAAACGTGGTTGAATTTAAAGGAACGAAAAACGTTTAGACAACAACTATCACATTTTAGCACCCGACCACCTTTGACAAGTTAGTGAAAGAAAATATTGAACTCATCTCTCTTTCTATCTATATCTATACTTCCCAGTCTCTATCTTTTTTCTCTCTTTCTATCTCTAAATGAAATTGAATAATTATTGCGTGCTGTCAATTTAGCACGGATTCATGGGGCATAACCAGTTACACCTGCACTGATTTTGTGAATGTCTATTTCAAAAGTAGGTACATTTCTCCTCGTCTGAACCAATTGACGCAATAACCAACTGATAAGACAAATACTTAGTAGCGATTGTCACTCGTGTCGAGCTTCTAAATAGAAAATCTAACTACTCAGCTTAACATTTACAGGTAATAGCAATTCGAACAAATACATTAAAGGCATTGTAACGGCTGCTGCAACAAAGGTGGGCTCCATCTACTGTACTAGAAAATTGCTCATACTCGAGATAGCATTCTACAGGGTGGAACAATAAAAGTTGTCGCCCTAAAGAAAAAAAACACTACAGCTTTATTTTAAAACTTTTATTTAAAAAATCAATTCAAATAATTTCATTATGTAGTAAAACTGACATCTATTCAATGTAGCCGCATTAAGCCTCAATCACCGACTCGATACAGATCCAGAACTGAGAGCATGCGTTTCCACAGGCGCCGGCAGGAGCTCGGCGAATACTCGGTGGATAGCGGCGATCAGGCTGGTTTTGGTGTTGTGGGAGGCCATTTTGGTGATGTTTTCGACGTATGACCAAATGAAGTAATCATGCGTGTTCAGGTCAAGGAAGAGAGGGGGGGGGGCAGTCAGAGATGTATACAAAACCGTAGCACTCTTTCTGAAGGTAAGTCTGGGTCTTTTTGGATTTGTGGGCCGGCGCCGATCCCGCTGCCACACTCAGTGTCTGGCAACGGCCACCTGATTTCACCAGAGGATCGCCACACTCTCCAGCACGTCCAGGTACACTTTGCTGTTGACTTTCAAACCGACTTCGAAGATATAAAGTGACATGATGTGGCCCTCACTTGAAACCATACCAAAGACAATAACCGTGGCCGGAAACTGTGTTTTCCTCATTCTGGGCACGTTCCTGTTATTTGTGGCAATCTAGTGATGCATTTTGAGGGTGCTAGCAATGGTCCCAGTGTCATAACTAGGATCGGTAGAGAGCATGATTTGTATAGCGGCGCATCTCTGATCTCGCTCGTTGAGCATTGTGTCACTTTCAGACATGACAGAAGGCTCTTATCGCTCTTTGGATCTGTACACAACTAACTAGGATATATTTACGAAACCACGCGTTGCCAAAGTACGAAGTATTGTTACGAAATTTTGGCTTATGTATCTAACACTGGCTTTTGACTCTTAGAGCCCAACAAAAAGAGTCACAAATCTAATATTGGCAAACCTCCAACCCCTGTCCCATCGCCGCAATGTGGCATCCCTGTGCCTGTTTTACACGGACTTAAGGGGAATATGTTCTGATGAACTCATAGCACTTGTGCCCTATCGATTGATCCGATGTAGCAAAATCCTACACCTTTACTGTAAAGGTCCCTGGATGCTGGAAAGCCTTCTACATAAATAATTACTTTCCTCGTACTGCTACCTTTTGGAATTCCCTCCTTGTTTATTCTTCTATGGCTGTACTAAGCTGCAGAAGTTTAAATGTAATGTGAACAAACATGCTTTGTCTCAACTTCCAATAGTCTTCTGTTAGACACGATATTATATAGTAGCCCCTACCCTTAGGTTCCAAGTGACAATATTCATTGTTTGAGGTAAGAAAGTGTAAAATAAAAGAACATTCAACTGCGTCAGTGTTACATAATACGAATGTCATTCACAAATTATAAAAGCCTCCTATTTTTTAACCAAAAAGGTTGAAGAACTACGAAGACGGAACTAGTACCATTAGAACGAGCGACTTTTTCATCTAGAATATAGTTTGCTTCATATGTATGAATTGAATATATAACACCGGTTCTCGTCAGATAACCGAAGTTAAGAAACGTTAAACCTGACTAGTACCAGATGGGGGACCACGTGGGAAGTCCAGCCGCTGTATGTGCTCTCCACTTATATACTAGTAGCCCACCCGGCATTGCTTGGTCGTAATTACGCTTAAATATATTTTGATTAATGCAGATTTCGTATGTATCATTATATTATATTGGACCCAATATAATAATGATCTAAATAGTTTTAAAAAAAATGATCCGTGCGCCACCACCGATAATCGAAACCAAAACGTTTAGCTTACGATTTACTTTTTCCTATGACGTTAATGCCCGAGCTAAGACAAGTTTGCTGCGCGGCTAAAAAATAAAACATTACCAATAGCTATAACGTTAGGCATGCATATTCGTAATGCTGTCGTTCGATTTTCACTTTGTACATTTCATTTTTTAATTTTCACATTTTACACAGATTTTCCCTGGGTAAAACCCAAATATAAAGTTTCGCGTCGGTTCGAATACCTAATATATTAAGTTTCATGTCTGTAGAGAAAAAATGACGGACGAGTTTGGCAGGAAAAAATGTTTAAACAAATATATATACGCATGCATATAAATATACAGAAAGAGCTTTCGCGTAACGATTAGAAGTACCGACTATTGTGTTGGCGATCAAGTTTCAAACCTTGCTTGAGGTAGTTGTGAGTATAGCCGCACTGATGAGCTATACAGCAGCGAAACAGTACTGTATGCTGATTACTATATATATATATATATATATATATATATATATATATATATATATATACATATATATACACGTGTGTGTGTGTTGTTGCTGTTATTATAATTAATGGCTGATTTATATGTCGTGTTTAAGGCGCGGGTGTTATTTCACAGCTGACATACATTTAACTTTTAAGAATACTTATTCGTGCGTGTTTTTGCTTGTAAACTAAGGCCAGTTTGTTGAGTACAAGCTCTCGATTAGAAAGGAAATTAAACCCCATTCGGGTTAAGTCGATCCGCCTATCAAGACGAGAATGACGAAGGTGTTTAATGTAGTGAAATTTCCACTTCCGAGCGCCAGATGAGGTTGCAAAGATCTATTCGGTGCGTGTGGTATGCGATTAACTATTAAATCTACCGTGTACTTACAACTGTCTAATATGTTTCTTTCAAAGAATGCTCGTCATTTTATGGCCTTGTGTCCTTCTTGGCAATCAAACATGAATAAAACTACAACACGAAGATAGTTTTACATTTAAAACGGAAATAATAAAAACCGAATACTTGCGAAAGCAATGTTAATGTCAAAGTCATTGAATATATATATATATATATATATATATATATATATATATACTAGCAGGCCGCCCGGCGTTACCCGGTCGTAAAATACAGATAAATATTATATTTTATTCATGCAAAAACTAAGACATGTGCATGCGAGTATTATGTTTTTTTCTAAACCGTGCACTTCTCGTAAATAAAAAAAAAAATCGAGCTGAGATCGAAATCAAAGCCTAGAACAGTGAGTCAAGTACAACAAGCATAATGTCGGTTTGTCACAATTTTTAAAAAGTGTTTTCAAATCTACTAATTCTTAACATAAGAAAAATACAATGCACAGTCGTATGACAGTTGGCAAACATAAAAATCAGATGACCCCCAAGTACCAATTTCTCAGTTTTTATTTTTTTAGCAGCCCTTTTTCCGGATGAAAATCGATTAAAGTTTTCCACATGTCTGAATGCCCTGTATACCAACTTTCAAGTCTGCAGATGAAATATTCGTTGAGTATATAGGTTGAGAGTTGTCCTCACACAATACTCACTTTATATATACACTCTTATTCTCTCTAAACAAGATACAGTGCCACTTGGACGTAAGAGGCTAGTATTTGGGGTCATATCTACAGAGGCACTATGTAAGTAGTTGAGCAGCGAGATGTCTGTTCTTATTACACTTCAACTTCTGCATGTTAGTAGTCAAAAAAATGTGAACAGGGAGAGAATTCCAAGGTTTACATTTCGATGGAAAAAAAACTATTAGAGCATCTTCGGATCTCGAAAATGAAGGGGTAGGATTTTGCTAATTGTCAGATTAGTCAGCGTTATTCACGTCGATGGAGATACAAATTCTACGAGTTCGTCAAAGGAGAAATACTTGTAAAACAGACACACGAATGGAACATTTCGGCGATCGGATCAGAGCTTTAGTTTGCTTGAAAACGCGTGAACTATTAGGTCGGAAACTTGGTGGTGGGGGGTCTTGTCTAAGAGCCAGAGACAAGTGATAGATACCCCAGCCTAGATGTGACAACAATAATCTATTGTGGCTTTGTAGAGATATAGGATACTCTCAGATGTGACTAATATTCGTGCAAGGTAGAGAGAATACTCCTTCTTTGCAGCAAACTTGGCAATGTCCCTAATGTATTTGTCTTGATTCATGTTGCCTGTGAATACTAAACCGAGGAGTTTTAACGAAGAGTTTTCAAGAAGCGTATTATTAGTCGTGTCAATCACTGGTTTAGAAGGATTTTTGTAATTATTTTTTTAAAAAATGCTTAGTCTAAGCAGTATTAAATGTTACCATCTATTTACGCCACCATTCCACTACAGACTGGAGCATTATTTCTATAAAGCTCCAGACATTGTCTTAGATACATGTCTATTCGCCCCTCCGCAGGTGTCGGCTATAGATCGTGGTGTCATCATTAAATATACTAACCTCAGATGCAATTTTTATCAAGGAGTTCGCTTATAAATATGAGAAATAATAAACATCCAAAAATCGACCCCTATAGAACACCCGTATTTATAACATCTTCTTTTAACGTATGACCATCGAAGACAACTTGGATGTTTCTCTTGCCCAAGGTGTTGAGTATATTAATTATTCATCCAATAAAACCGTATAATTAAATTTTCATAAGAAAATGGCCGTGCTGGATCCTGTCAAAGGCCTTAGATATATTATGTCTTCTGCCCTTGCCTCCCTTTACTTATCCAGTTCGTAGCACGTACGTTCAGAGATTACAGTAGAAAGAGTTTGCCTGAATCCATATTGTCGGTCGAAAAAAAGTTTAGTATTTATGTAATAGTGGACTTGTGCTTGATTCATTAAGAACTCAAAGATTTTGGTGAAGACAGGGAGGAAACTAATGAAGCGGTAATTGAGTATGTTAGTTCTTTCCATCTTAAAAGTTTGGTATCACGTGAGCAATTTTCTAGCAGCCAGATGAGCAAAATTGAGTAAGTAATTAATTGTAGAGTTTTGATAGAATTGTAGCAACCTCTGCGAAGTCTTTTTTAGTCGGGATAATATTAGGCCCACGTCTTTGAGGTGTACAGGGTTTTTTAAAATCTAGAATATGAAAAAGGGTTGATTTTAGATCGTTCTGTGTGGTTTCTGTCCGCAATGAGACATTTGGAAGGGGGTTAGTTTGTATAAAGACTTTTTACTAATCCTACACCCCTACTTGATGTATCATCCGTATTGAATAAATGAATAAATTTATGTACGTTCGTATATATTTGATACTCTCTTCACTCTCTCCCCCCTCTCTCTCTTTCTCTCTTTATAAATATATATATATATATACATATATATATATTATGTATATACAATATATATATATAATGTATATACATATATATATATATATAATGTATATACATATATATATATATTATGTATATACAATATATATATATTATGTATATACAATATATATATATTATGTATATACAATATATATATATTATGTATATACAATATATATATATTATGTATATACAATATATATATATTATGTATATACAATATATATATTATGTATATACAATATATATATATATACAATATATACAATATATATATATTATGTATATACAATATACATATATTATGTATATACAATATATATATATTATGTATATACAATATATATATATATATTATGTATATACAATATATATATTATGTATATACAATATATTATGTATATACAATATATATATCATGTATATACAATATATATATATCATGTATATACAATATATATATATATATCATGTATATACAATATATATATATATCATGTATATACAATATATATATATATCATGTATATACAATATATATATATATCATGTATATACAATATATATATATCATGTATATACAATATATATATATATCATGTATATACAATATATATATATATATCATGTATATACAATATATATATATATATCATGTATATACAATATATATATATATATCATGTATATACAATATATATATATATCATGTATATACAATATATATATATATATCATGTATATACAATATATATATATATATCATGTATATAAAATATATATATATCATGTATATACAATATATATATATCATGTATATACAATATATATATATATATATATATCATGTATATACAATATATATTATGTATATACAATATATATTATGTATATACAATATATATAATGTATAAACAATATATATATATATTATGTATATACAATATATATATATATTATGTATATACAATATATATATATATATACTATGTATATACAATATATATATATTATATATATATATTATGTATATACAATATATATATTATGTATATATTATGTATATACAATATATATATTATATATATATTATGTATATACAATATATATATTATATATATATTATGTATATACAATATATATATATATTATATATATTATGTACATACAATATATAAATATTATGTATATACAATATGTATATACAATATATATATATATATTATATATTTTATGTATATACAATATCTATATATATTATATATATTATGTATATACAATATATATATATATTGTATATATATTATGTATATACAATATATACATATTATTATGTATACAATATATATATTATGTATATATATTATATATATATGTTATATATATATAATATACATATATATATAATATATATACATAATATAAATACTGTATACATATAATATGTATATAATATATAATTATAAAATATATATTATATATATTATATATATACAATATATAATATATATATATTATATATATACAATATATATTACATATATATTATATATTATATATATATTATATATATACAATATATATTACATATATATTATATATAATATATATATTATATATATACAATATATATTATATATATATATATATTATATATATATTATATATATATTATATATATATTATATATATAATATATATATTATATATATATGTTATGTATATACAATATATATATTATATATACATATCATACATATATTACATATGTACAATACATATATATACAATATATATTATATATATATAATATATATATTATATATAATATATATATTATATATATATATTATATCTATATTATATATATTATATATGTTATATATATATATTATATTCATATTATATATACATTATGTATATTCAATATATATACATTATATATATACAATATATATACATTATACATATACAATATGTATACACTATATATATATATTACATATATAACACAAATATATTGTATAAATAATATATATACATTATATATATACAATATATATATATATATATTCTCTATATACAATATATATACATTATATATATATTATATATACGATATATATATATTATATATTATATATATACAATCTATATATATATATTATATATATAAAATATATATACATAATATATATTATATATATACAATGTATATACATTATTTATATTATATATATACGATATATATACATTATTTATATTATATATATACGATATATATACATTATTTATATTATATATATACGATATATATACATTACATATATTATATATACGATATATATACATTATATATATTATATATACAATGTATATACATTATTTATATTATATATATACGATATATATACATTATTTATATTATATATATACGATATATATACATTACATATATTATATATACGATATATATATACATTATATATATTATATATACAATATATATACATTATATATATTATATATATACAATATATATACATTATATATATTATATATACAATATATATACATTATATATATTATATATACAATATATATACATGATATATATTATATATACAATATATATATACATGATATATATTATATATACAATATATATATATACATTATATATATATTATATATACAATATATATATAATATATACACAATATATATACATTATATATAATCTATAAGCACAATATATATACATTATATATATTATATATATACAATATATATACATTATATATAATATACATATACAATATATATACATTATATATAATATACATATACAATATATATACATTATATATATAATATATATACAATATATATACATTATATATATAATATATATACATTATATATATTATATATATACAATATATATACATTATATATATCATATATATATATTATATATATACAGTATATATACATTATATATATTATGTATATACAATATATATACATTATATATATTATATATATACAATATATATATATACATTATATATATTATGTATATACAATATATATACATTATATATATTATATATATACAATATATATATATTATATATATTATATATATACAATATATATATACATTATATATATATTATATATACAATATATATACATTATATATATTATATATATACAATATATATATACATTATATATATATTATATATAGAATATACATACATTATATATATACAATATATATACATTATATATATATTATATATACAATACATATATTATATATACATGTTATATATACATACAATATATGTACATTATATATATATCATATATACAATATATATACATTATATATTATATATACAATATATATACAATATATATATATATTGTATATATTATATATACAATATATATATATTATATATAATATATATATATACATTATATATTATATATATTATATACATATTTATATATTTATATATTATATATATAAAATATACATATTACATTACATTATGTTATTATATATATACTTTATATATCATATATATATTATGTATATACATTTTTTTATATTATATATATATTATATATATTATATATATACATTATAATTATTTATTATACATATTATATTTTACATATACATTATATATATGTATTATATATACTTCATATATATATTATATATATACATTGTATATATATTATATATACACATTATATATATTATATATATTATATATACACATTATATATATTATATATATTATATATATTATATACACATTATATATATATTATATATACATTATATATATAATATATATACATTATATATTTATCATATATATACATCATATATTTATCTTATATATATACATTATATATATATATCATATATATACATCATATATATCATATGTATACATTATATATATCATATATATACATCATATATATACTATATATACATTATGTATATTATATATATACAATGTATATTATGTATATACATTATATATTATATATATACATTATATATATTATATATACATTATGTATATACATTATATATATAAATTATGTATATATAAATTGTATGTATATTATTTATATATATATTATATATTATATATATATTATGTATTATATATATTATATATATATTATATATATTGTATATATGATAAATATTATATATATATATTATGTATTATATATATTATATATATATTATATATATTGTATATATGATAAATATTATATATATATATTATGTATTATATATATTATATATATATTATATATATTGTATATATGATAAATATTATATATATATTATGTATTATATATATTATATATATTATATATATTGTATATATGATAAATATCATATATATTATATATTATATATATTATATATATTATATAATATATATTATATATATTATATATATATAATATATATATATATATTATATATTATATATATTATATATATTTTATATATTATATATATATTATATATGCACATTATATATATATACATTATGTATATTATATGTATACATTATATATATTATATATATATTTTGTATATATACATTGTATATGTTATATATATTATATATATATTATATATATATATTTTATATATATCATATATATACAATATATATATACAATATATATATTATATATAAATTATATAGACATTATATATTTTATATATATACAATATATATATTATATATAAATTATATAGACATTATATATTTCATATATATACAATATATATACAATATATATATTATATATAAATTATATAGACATTATACATATCATATACATACAATATATGTATATACAATCTATATTATATATATTATATATATACAATATATATACATTATATATATTATATATTATATATATATTTTATAATTATTTTATATATATATTATATATATATATTTTATAATTATTTTATATATATATTATATATATAATATATATATTATATATACATTATATATATTATATATATACATTATATATATACTGTATATATACATTATATATATTATATATACATTATATATATACTGTATATATACATTATATATATATTATATATATACATTATATATATTATATATATACATTATATATGTACATTATATATATATATATTATATATACATTGTGTATAATATATATACATTATGTATAATATATATATACATTATGTATAATATATATATATACATTATATATATATATTTTATATATTATATATATATTATATATATATTATATATATACATTATATATAGTATATATATATTATATATATATTATATATATATATACATTATATATAGTATATATATATTATATATATATTATATATATATATACATTATATATAGTATATATATATACATTATATGTGTCATATATATCATATATACATTATATATATCATATATACATTATATATATCATATATATACATTATATATATCATATATATATACATTATATATATCATATATATATACATTATATATATCATATATATATACATTATATATATCATATATATACATTATATATATCATATATATATACATTATATATATCATATATATACATTATATATATGATATATATACATTATATATATCATATATATATTTAAATTATATATCATATATATATAAATTATATATATCATATCTATACATTTTATATATCATATATATAAATTATTTGTATATCATATATATACATTATATATATTATATATATACATTATATATATATAAATTGTATATATATTATATATTTTTATATTATATATGTATGTTATATATATTGTATACATATATATTATATATATTTTATACATATATTATATATATTATATATATTATATAATATATATATATTATATATATCATATATATTATATGTATTATGTTATGTATATTGGTATTCTATATATATTATATATATATATTCTCTATATATCATATATATTATATTATATATACTATATATATATATATTATATATAGTGGTGGCTGCTAGCGAGAGATCAATGGTAAACAGCTATTGCAATAACGCACACTAATTAGCAAAGGTTACTTAAAT